>NW_027362772.1:299767964-299897964 GCF_046119375.1 Phyllobates terribilis
AAGTACCTCTGGGAAATTCGACTTGCAAAGATAGCAGCAAATACTAACACTAAGGACCATCCGTTCTTACCTGGCGAGCTCGCCTATTGTCGCCAGGACGTTGGTTACAACCCCGGGGTTGGGATCCGGATCCCGCAACTTTAAGATTAGGGCCTGGTAATAAGAAACAGGGAAACAGTCAGCAATTTATCTACACTACTGCAAGCCTAAACTTAACTAAGCGTCAGTTTCCTTTTCCTGTATAGCGAGCAATTACATAAAAGGTAAATACATTGACCTTGCATATAAAGTGAAAGGGGTGGTCCAGGACTTGCATATTGACACCCCACCCTTAGTAGTACAGGTCATCAATATCAGATTGGTGAGGGTCTGACATCCAGCCCCCGCTGCGGACTGATGAACACGTTGCACCACAGCCCCAGCCAGAGATCTGGTGATCGGCTCTGCACAAAGTGTAAATCAGGCTGCAGCGGGGAACGGGGAAGGGGCGCTGGATTTCGGGCCTCCACCGATTTTATCTCGATGACCCATCATAGGGATAAGTCATGAATATATAAATCCTTTTACAAGTTTTGCCGATTTCCAAGAGAATCCCACCTTAAGAATTGCTCCATGTACGGGCGGATCAGACGGGGGCATTGGATACAAGGTGTCCTAACATCCGTGCACTTTGCTCCTTGTTCCTTCCAACTCCGCTGTTCTCCAATTCGGTCAAAATCTGGAAACGAGAGGAAAAAAGATGACTAAACGATAAACCACAGTCTCTTCTGCCATGACGTGGCTCCAAGATGGAGGACTTCATTGTACAACGTGCCCACAGGCAAAAACTGGAAAACATAATGGACGGTCCATGTCGCTTCGAAAGGATCTTGTCCGTGTGACAGAAGCACCATATGTCCGATCTATTTTTCAGGACTACTCACCTGGATGAGCATCTTACGGAGGAAGGGCATGACGAAGGCTGGGTTCATGCTGCTGAGACGGCCAATGGTACAGATGGTCAGCTCTCGAATCTCGAAAACCTCGTCATTCAGAGCCACGAAACAGCGCCTGGAGGCTCTCGGCCTGGGCCAAGTGAGAATCGAAGCGTTCGTCCAGGAGGCCAGGACGCAGTAGCGGATATCGGGATCTGGGCGGTAAGACGTCAAGGTAAACGTGAGTCTAAGAAACAGTGTTCTGCAAAAATAATAAACCCGTGCGATCCTACCTGGGTCTGTGATCCCGACCACCAGTAGCTTGCTCAGCACGTCGGCCACCACCTGGACGGCAGTCTGGCTCACGTGGCCGTGCCCGCTAAGCAGCTGGATGGCCGGTGTGAGGAGCCGGGAGCACGTGCGTGCGGCCTCCATCCGGATTTCCTTGTGCTCGCTATTTAGAAAGTGGTCGGCGCAGTGACGCACAAACTGGGTAAGAGAGTGACCTAAAGAAAACGCGAAATATCAGTGTCAAGAAGATGCAAAAATCGTCGGAAATGTACATAGAGACTGAAAAAAGAGGCTTCAGCCTCCGCTACGACCCAGCACCACAGATACATGAATGACAAGACTTCACCAAACTTTTACCTTCAAAGTCAAAAGTTCCCAAAGTGCGGAGCGCTAAAGTAATGCTGCCCACATCGCTGGATTCAGGGATATTAGTGAGGCTGGGGGAGGACAGCTGCTGTGCGAGGCCCTTGGGCATCCCGGGGTGTCGGAGCGGCTTGTGCATGAGGACCAGAGACAACATTTTCAGGAGTCCGTCCTGAATATCTTTCTTCAGCTGTGGGATGTGGCGGCCCAGGTCGTAAAGGACAGCGGTTAAGGCAGGACTAGAAAGAAGAGCAAAAAACAAATATTATATAGCATATATACAGTAGTTTTCGGACTAGGAGACAAACTTTTTTCCCAAAAAAATTTGGGAGGAAAATGGGGGTGTCTTATAGTCTGAATGTAGCTTACCAGGGTGACTGCAGCTTTGGTGGAGTGGGGGTCACAGGAGGCAAGAGCAGGGTCACCGCTGTAGGAAGCCGGCGGCGGAAAGAGAGGGGAGATGCTGCGGGCCCCGGGCTGGGAGAAGGGGCTGTCCCGGCGGTGCGAGGCAGGAGCGGAGTCCCCGCTGCACACACTGACCCAGTGGCGGGCTTCAGGGAAATGGAGCCCGTTGTTGGTGCAATGCGCAGATTTAGATCTTGGCTCAATGACGAGCAGAGATCTCAATCTGCGCATGCACCGCCGGGACACCCCCTCCTCCCAGCCCGGGGCCCGCAGCATCACCCCACTACAATGGTCAAATAACGTATATGTGACCCTGCTCCATCTCCGCCGCCCCCTCGGTAAACCACATTAGGACCGTAAGACGCACCTGTGACCCCTGACATGCCTGATCCCGATGACAGGATAAAAATTCATTGTTTTTTTTTTTCCTATTTTCCTCCTGTAAACTTTCCTCCTGCATCTTATAGTCCAAAAAATATGGTAAATATGCGAACACAAACTGTACGTAAAATACATATAATATATATCTCATATCTACAAGTCACAGATCATTGGACCCTTCTATGTAGTGTCAATAAGCCCCCGATAAGGCTCCTGGTCCTGCACATTGTGAGGGGGGAGCTTTGTGTAGCATTGCTCTCTGCAGGGGGCTTTATTGAATAGGCGAGCGGACAGGATGATACTGGGGGACTTCCTGGTTACGGAGATGAGTTGTCTCCAGAAAGGACCCCCGGATCGTCTGCTGTCACAATCTCCCTATATATACCTACATTCAGTACAATTCTGTTACAGACCAAGGCATCCATTAATCCTTACCTGAGCCCTACAGACAGCATTGGTTCCAGTAGTTCTTTCACCTCCTGTTGGATGGAGGGTCCCAGCGCTCGAGCCAGCATACTAATACAAGTAAACACCGTGGCGTCCACTTGCATGGATTTCTGCCTCCTAGGTGCCAAAAACATCAATTATTGCAGGGTGAGCAGTCTGTGGACTCATCAGGATGAGAATCAGTAATACAAGTGGACAGATGATAGATCCTATTAGTTAAATTTCTCCCTTTTTTCCTGCATTTACACTCAATAGTGGAACCAGAACTATACTATCCATTTACATCCTACAGTATTGGCTGCCATATTGGAGCCTAAGAGACGGAGGAGGACGCCCTGTATCCGGCAGATGCGTGGATAAAAGACGCCCGAGGCCGAATCTACTACACGATGCATTAAGAATTTTTTTTTTAGGCTCTATAACCAATTTTCTCTACATTAGGACAATTGTATAATCTTTTAAGGGTTTGGCCAGCGCCGCTCAGACGTCACCACTACACAAACCTGCCAGGACGTGTGGAGAGTGGCGCCAGACAAACCCATTAAATCCTACCCGAGACAGATATCGATACCATGGCAGCACTTACTTGTGTGCGAAATCCTTAGGAGGCAGAGCAGACTTAACGTGTTCGAGGATTTTCGGCAGGTAACAACGGATCTCTGACCGTACAGCTACAGAGATGAGTCCGAGAGCCTGGAAGGCCACGGTCCGCTCCTTCTCTTTCCGCACGCAGCTCAGTAAGTGGCTCATGGTTTCGGGGAGGTATTGATCTGCTGTAAAAAGTCACAGAACATCCGAAAATTTAATAGGAGGTAAAAAAAAATAAAACAGAATCAGATGAGTGTCCCCCATTCACTGCTACGGAGAGAGGCATCGTATCCATCTCTCTCCGCAAGCACTGAAGCGGAGGGTCCAAGCGGGTGGATGTCCACCAATTGGTGACTGATATCGGAGATTTATCATCATTTTCTAGGGTGGTAAAACCCCTTTGAGTATACAAGCATTACCTGTGAAAGCGGAAGGTCTGAACGCGGCCAACCGAGGGAGAACATTCAAAATGCTCATCTGGATCAACGGGTTCTTGCTGCTCCTGCACTTCAGGACCCAACGACAAATCTATGAGGAAATAATATATATATATATATATATACGAAAAGTAAGTGGCAGATAATTCGTTGATATATGAGGTCAAAGTGAGATTTCATCAATTCATTACCTGGTCAAACTTTTCTTCTATCAGTTCCCGACACGCCCGACTTTCAACCAAGACGGACTTCTCTGGCATCGGAGCGGCTCCGTATCCCAAAATCCCGTGTTGTCCCGTGTACCCCAAGAGGCTCAGCAGAGCGTTTGTGGGCTGCGGCTGCACAGTCTGAACGCCGGCAAACGGGGTGATGTGGCGCGGCTTTAGGCCGTAGGTCATAAGGTCCTTGCAGTGTTTGTCGTGGACGAGCTGCTGCTGAGTGATCTCCTCCATCTCTTCTCGCAGCCGCTGCCAGGGAAAGAAACTTTTCTTAATGTTAAAGAATTGAAAAAAAAAAAAAAAACCTGGGCAGTCAGGGGTTAACGGATAGCTTCTTCTATCTATATGGACAGGAATATTATCACAGGGGTTAGTTTATGGAAGGCACACCCCTAGGAAGAGAACGGACCCCAACCGATCCATGATGGAAATTACTAGCCATATGCCAACATGGAGATAACCCTTTAATGTTACATGGCAAACACTACACCTAAGAGGGCTGTTCTCCTGTGAGCACCCTTCCTCCCTAGCCTCCTTGCTTGCTGTTTTTCCCAAGGGGCTTCTGAATAATTGACAGGTCGGATCGGCACTGTTGGTCCGACCGATGCGCAGCGGAGAGGAGCGCTGGGACGGACCAGCGCTAACCATGTCCAAGTGTTGCTCTTTACCAAAAACAATGGCCGCCTATGACAGACTGCAGCGGTAGCCAATAACTTCGGCAACAAGCAGATAATGAAAGAATTAAAAATCCCTCTATTTTTGAGAACAGAGAGGACTTTTAGGTGCAATGCTGCATACGGCGTCTCTCCACCACCTCCCCCATTACCTCTCCTTCGATGCTGCTGATCCTCACTAACTCATTAATAATCAGCAGGGCCCCGTGGAGCCGGTCGTCGCGGTTCATTCCTTTTTCCTTGGATAACGTCTCATCGAATCCCCGCTCGGCTTCCTCATACGTTTGCTGTACAAAAGACGAAAAAAGTAAAGAATCAAACGCGATGGATGAAACATAACCCCTTTGTGGCATTGTTGCTTTATTTTTTGGACTGATAAAGGGGGGGTCCTGGATGGAAAAAACTTGATCTTACAGAGCACACGAATAATAAAATTAACCCAAAAAGTTTGGTATACCCCAATGTGGTCTCCAAAATGAAGAGGCGAGTGCCGTACCCTGTACCACAGCGGTTTCTGCAGCTCCTTGGGCTCCCGCTGTGTGGTCAGGATAAGACAGGCTCTCAGAGCGGCCACGGCTCCCTCCCGAATCGCTTGCTTGGGGTCCCACACGCCGTTGAAGATGTTGTCAAAGAAAGGCTGGACCTGCTGGAAGAAGAAGGTGGGCGCGCTGATGGCCAGCTCCCGCAACACCAGGACCTGCGGAGGAGACGAGAGGTCAGTACCGGGGGCCGATATCACAGGAACGGTCGACATTGACCGCTGTAATGAGAGGCCAACTCACCCCTGCGTGTCTACGGCCTTCGTTGCGTTCGGGGCCCATCCACTCCAAGGCACGTTTCACCTCAAACTCCACATACTCCGCAGTGAACGTGTCCCCCGCCATAGCAAGGCGTCCCATTGCTTTGGAAGCCATCTCCATGACGGCCGGGTCACTGAAGGGCAGCAGGTTACGCAGGTAATTGGCAAATCTGCTGATCCGGGTGGCATTTCCGCCCTCCACTCCCATCAGGCTCACTGTAAAGGGACAGAAAGAAATCCTGAGGTAAGGAGATAAAGCCCATCAGGCCAGAAAAATCAGCCCGGTGATTGGCGGCAGCGGTAACATGGATAAAGAGGAGAAGATGGGGGTCTGCAGCCTAAAAGGAGACGCTCTCCGTACCTATAGCCAGAATCCCTCCTTTCCTCTCGCTCGCATCCGAGCTGGAAACAAACTCGAAGATGAAATGATTCAGCTCATCGTAAAACTGCGTGGCCTCCTCCGGGGTCACCTGGAAAACGGAGGGTGAAGGGTTAACGGAAAACACGGCGGAGAATAAAACCAGGAGGAAAACTAGAGTCCAACTACTGGGGCAGGGCTAACTACTGGGGCAGGGCTAACTACTGGGGCAGGGCTAACTACTGGGGCAGGGCTAACTACTGGGGCAGGGCTAACTACTGGGGCAGGGCTAACTACTGGGGCAGGGCTAACTACTGGGGCAGGGCTAACTACTGGGGCAGGGCTAACTACTGGGGCAGGGCTAACTACTGGGGCAGGGCTAACTACTGGGGCAGGCGCGGAGAGCGAGGCAGGGGAGGGGGCGGGGCGCGGAGAGCGAGGCAGGGGAGGGGGCGGGGCGCGGAGAGCGAGGCAGGGGAGGGGGCGGGGCGCGGAGAGCGAGGCAGGGGAGGGGGCGGGGCGCGGAGAGCGAGGCAGGGGAGGGGGCGGGGCGCGGAGAGCGAGGCAGGGGAGGGGGCGGGGCGCGGAGAGCGAGGCAGGGGAGGGGGCGGGGCGGAGAGAGAGAGGCAGAGCAGAGGGCGGGGCGCGGAGAGAGAGAGGCAGAGCAGAGGGCGGGGCGCGAAGAGAGAGGCAGAGGAGGCGGGGCGTGGAGAGAGAGGCAGATGAGGGGGCGGGGCGCGGAGAGCGAGGCAGGGGAGGGGGCGGGGCACGGAGAGAGAGGCAGGGGAGGGGGCGGAGCGCGGAGAGAGAGGCAGGGGAGGGGGCGGAGCGCGGAGAGAGAGGCAGGGGAGGGTGCGGGGTGCGGAGAGAGAGGCAGGGGAGGAGGCTATTTTCCTCATTACTGTACACGATCCGTGTTGTTTCCCCAGCAGACGAGCCCCCCGGGGTGTTGAGCCCCCTTAGCTCACTCACTTCTCGCAGCTCGGTGGTGACATAATGCTGCAGGTCCTTAGCGGCCTTTGTGCGAGTCTCTTCGTTTTTGCTCCTCAGGCCGTTGGCGATTTGCTGCAGCATCGTCATGATGCCAGACATGTTGGGGGTGGCGGTCATGATTGCGAAGCAGGACGGGCGGCAGATTCCTGCGGAAAAAAAAGAAAGCACAAACTTGTGTCAGCACGTGGACCAGGGAAACTATCACTGTCAAACTCTGAAAGCGACATTTAACATGAGTCGGCTGGGTGGGGGCGTTATTCAATGCACCCATCAACGTGATTGCTGGTCGCCAATGGATTGCTATATGACAGCCGGGGGTCTGCTCAAGACCCCCAGTGCATTTCATTAAGAAGCTCTTTGGAAACTCTGCCTGTGGCCGAGCTCCGGAGGAGACTGTGATTTTTGCCATATGCAATGATGCGGTGTATAAAATAAAAATAAAACAAATGTTTAAGTCACCTCCATTTCCCCCAATAAAAATAAAGATAAAAAAATACACATATTTTATCACCACATTTAGAAAAGTCTGATCTATCAAAATAATTATCCCGATTGGTAAATTACGTGTTTTTTTGGTCGCTGCAGTACCACAAAAGATACTGTAACAAGTGATCAAAAACGTCAGATTATCCCAAAACGGTTTCGATAAAAACTTTGTCTCGCCCCTCAGAACATAAGCCGTCGCACAGATCCATCAATTGAAAAATAAAAACATTACAGGTCTTGGAGAATGGCGACACAACCCAAAATGTGTTACTTTTTTTTTGCAAAGTTCTATTTTTTTTTTTCCAATAAAACTGGCCATGTTGGGTATCGCCGTAATCGTACTGATGAGGAGAATCGTACTGTGAGGTCATTTTTACCACAAAATGTGCGCCGTAAAAACAATTCCCAAAACACAATTCCAGAATTGTGTTAATAGATCGCTCAGTGCGAGTGGGCTGCCAGGGTTCTCTGCAGCACGATTACACAGGATGATGTGCTGCCGAGAACGAGGATCTTTGAGCCTGCTTGAATGTTTTTTTTTACCTGGTGAACAAGAGATTTTCTCGCTCTTCGGATGTCGGCAAACGCTCGTTCACATTAACCAGCCGGCCGCTGTAAATGCAGCTAAGGAAACCTGGAGAGGACGAGGAGGGGCCGGTGCCTGGGGGGTGAACACTGGCTGTGAAGGAGTCAGGCTCACACCTTGGATGTATATGACCCTTGGAGTCAATCAGCCCATGAAGTCTCCTGTCCTGGACACTGAGGGGGGAAGGGATGTGTACACAGCATTGTTCTACCCTGCAGGGGTCGTCACTGTATAAACAACCCTGGCAGACTGCAAGAGACTGCACCCTTTGTTCAGGGACTGATAATGCACCAATATCATGAATGCGCGCTCCAAGAAATGATCATCCTGCAGTGTTTGTCCTGCAAAACACTCGTTCATAGGGTGAAATGATCTTTTGCACTGCACAAAAGATCGTGGTTCTCGGCAGCACATTGCCCTATGCGCTGCCGAGAACAATGGCAGCCCATGTGCACTGATCGACCTATCGCTGATCATTCATCGCACGTCCGGAGAACGGTCAGCCTCTGTGTAAACTGTATAAAATGACCGGCAAACAAGTGTCTGCTGCACCGCGCGGTGAACATGGACCTGAAGACCCCCGGACCGATGAGCCGATCCCCCAGAGGAAACCAGAACACAGACTTCTAGTGATGGACGACCTCCTGGTCCAGGAGATGTGCGGCTGCGTCTCCTGATAGATTGCTGTTACATTGGGGCCCAGTGAAGACCCCCCGTGACGGCCACATGATGGGTCTCACAGATCGGTCCCCGCACAGTACAGTGAATCGTACGAGAGAACAGTGAGCAAACCGGATCCACAGTGATCTCCCATTATACCAGGATCTGGAATCACCACATTCACTGCAGGGATCCCTGTACGGAGGAGTCCGGTCACCACCTGCAAAATGCGGAATCCAAACGCCACAGATCCCGCAGAGCCGCACCCCCCCCCCCCCCCACAGAGCCACAGATCCCGCAGAGACGCGCCCCCCCCCACAGAGCCACAGAACCGCGCGTCCCCCCCACGCAGAGCCACAGATCCCACAGAGCCGCCCCCCCCCCCCGCAGAGACACAGATCCCGCAGAGCCGCACCCCCCCCCACAGAGCCACAGATCCCGCAGAGACGCGCCCCCCCCACGCAGAGCCACAGATCCCACAGAGCCGCCCCCCCCGCAGAGACACAGATCCCGCAGAGCCGCACCCCCCCCCCCCACAGAGCCACAGATCCCGCAGAGACGCGCCCCCCCCCACGCAGAGCCACAGATCCCACAGAGCCACAGATCCGCCCCCCCCGCAGAGACACAGATCCCGCAGAGACGCACCCCCCCACAGAGCCACAGATCCCACAGAACCGCGCACCCCTCCGCAGAGCCACAGATCCCACAGAACCGCGCACCCCTCCGCAGAGCCACAGATCCCACAGAGCCCCTCCCCGCAGAGCCACAGGTTCTGCAGAGCCGTGCGCCCCCCCCTGCAGAGACACAGATCCCTCAGGTTGTAAATAAAGTCAATGGCGAAAAATACTCCTTACCCTTCTGTAAAATTGTGACATCAGCGGGGTTATGGGGTCAGTATATATATGCTCAGTGTGTATATAGATGGATAATATATATTTGTTCTCTGCAATTTATAGCTGTGTGTGTATGTATATATATATATATATATATATATATATATATACATAGTCAGTGCGGGACCTCTCCCCTCCCCCTCCCGCACGCAGCCGCCATTGCTCTGCTGACTGTCCGGCCGCTGTGAGGAGATGTGAGGGCCGAGGAGCCGCCCGGAGCCACTTACCGTGACCACTGCACCCGCCGGATCCTCCCGGTCACCTCACCGCCATTCCGCCGACCATCCGTACCCTGCTCTTTCCGCCGACCGTCTCTACCCTGCTCCTCCCGTAGCTCCTAGAGGGAACTTCCGGCGATCGATAATGATCCGAGTAGAAGCATCCGGAGGTAGAAACGTTCCGAGGAATCTTAGTTCCTGAGTTACGTGTCCTCTGTGCGGCATCTACAGAGCAAGTGAGGACACAGTGTGCAGCCGCCTGCCCGGTCATAGGTGCGCCCCCCACAGGTGCCCGGTCATAGGTGCGCCCCCCACAGGTGCCCGGTCATAGGTGCGCCCCCCCACAGGTGCCCGATCATAGCTGCGCCCCCCACAGGTGCCCGGTCATAGGTGCGCCCCCCACAGGTGCCCGGTCATAGGTGCGCCCCCCACAGGTGCCCGGTCATAGGTGCGCCCCCCACAGGTGCCCGGTCATAGGTGCGCCCCCCACAGGTGCCCGGTCATAGGTGCGCCCCCCACAGGTGCCCGGTCATAGGTGCGCCCCCCACAGGTGCCCGGTCATAGGTGCGCCCCCCCACAGGTGCCCGATCATAGCTGCGCCCCCCACAGGTGCCCGGTCATAGGTGCGCCCCCCACAGGTGCCCGGTCATAGGTGCGCCCCCCACAGGTGCCCAATCATAGGTGCGCCCCCCACAGGTGCCCGGTCATAGGTGCGCCCCCCACAGGTGCCCGGTCATAGGTGCGCCCCCCACAGGTGCCCGGTCATAGGTCCGCCCCCCACAGGTGCCCGGTCATAGGTGCGCCCCCCACAGGTGCCCGGTCATAGGTCCGCCCCCCACAGGTGCCCGGTCATAGGTGCGCCCCCCACAGGTGCCCGATCATAGGTGCGCCCCCCACAGGTGCCCGGTCATAGGTGCGCCCCCCACAGGTGCCCAATCATAGGTGCGCCCCCCACAGGTGCCCGGTCATAGGTGCGCCCCCCACAGGTGCCCAATCATAGGTGCGCCCCCCACAGGTGCCCGGTCATAGGTGCGCCCCCCCACAGGTGCCCGGTCATAGGTGCGCCCCCCACAGGTGCCCGGTCATAGGTCCGCCCCCCACAGGTGCCCGGTCATAGGTGCGCCCCCCACAGGTGCCCGGTCATAGGTGCGCCCCCCACAGGTGCCCGATCATAGGTGCGCCCCCCACAGGTGCCCGGTCATAGGTGCGCCCCCCACAGGTGCCCAATCATAGGTGCGCCCCCCACAGGTGCCCGGTCATAGATGCGCCCCCCCACAGGTGCCCGGTCATAGGTGCGCCCCCCACAGGTGCCCGATCATAGGTGCGCCCCCCACAGGTGCCCGGTCATAGGTGCGCCCCCCCACAGGTGCCCGGTCATAGGTGCGCCCCCCACAGGTGCCCGATCATAGGTGCGCCCCCCCACAGGTGCCCGGTCATAGGTGCGCCCCCCACAGGTGCCCGATCATAGGTGCGCCCCCCCACAGGTGCCCGATCATAGGTGCGCCCCCCCACAGGTGCCCGGTCATAGGTGCGCCCCCCCACAGGTGCCCGATCATAGGTCCGCCCCCCACAGGTGCCCGGTCATAGGTGCGCCCCCCACAGGTGCCCGGTCATAGGTGCGCCCCCCACAGGTGCCCGATCATAGGTGCGCCCCCCACAGGTGCCCGGTCATAGGTGCGCCCCCCACAGGTGCCCAATCATAGGTGCGCCCCCCACAGGTGCCCGGTCATAGATGCGCCCCCCCACAGGTGCCCGGTCATAGGTGCGCCCCCCACAGGTGCCCGATCATAGGTGCGCCCCCCACAGGTGCCCGGTCATAGGTGCGCCCCCCCACAGGTGCCCGGTCATAGGTGCGCCCCCCACAGGTGCCCGATCATAGGTGCGCCCCCCCACAGGTGCCCGGTCATAGGTGCGCCCCCCACAGGTGCCCGATCATAGGTGCGCCCCCCCACAGGTGCCCGATCATAGGTGCGCCCCCCCACAGGTGCCCGATCATAGGTGCGCCCCCCCACAGGTGCCCGATCATAGGTGCGCCCCCCCACAGGTGCCCGGTCATAGGTGCGCCCCCCACAGGTGCCCGATCATAGGTGCGCCCCCCCACAGGTGCCCGATCATAGGTGCGCCCCCCACAGGTGCCCGATCATAGGTGCGCCCCCCCACAGGTGCCCGATCATAGGTGCGCCCCCCACAGGTGCCCGATCATAGGTGCGCCCCCCACAGGTGTCCGATCATAGGTGCGCCCCCCACAGGTGCCCGATCATAGGTGCGCCCCCCACAGGTGCCCGGTCATAGGTGCGCCCCCCACAGGTGCCCGGTCATAGGTGCGCCCCCCACAGGTGCCCGATCATAGATGCGCCCCCCCACAGGTGCCCGGTCATAGGTGCGCCCCCCACAGGTGCCCAATCATAGGTGCGCCCCCCACAGGTGCCCGGTCATAGGTGCGCCCCCCCACAGGTGCCCGGTCATAGGTGCGCCCCCCACAGGTGCCCGATCATAGGTGCGCCCCCCCACAGGTGCCCGGTCATAGGTGCGCCCCCCACAGGTGCCCGATCATAGGTGCGCCCCCCCCACAGGTGCCCGATCATAGGTGCGCCCCCCCACAGGTGCCCGGTCATAGGTGCGCCCCCCCACAGGTGCCCGATCATAGGTGCGCCCCCCACAGGTGCCCGGTCATAGGTGCGCCCCCCACAGGTGCCCGGTCATAGGTGCGCCCCCCCACAGGTGCCTGGTCATAGGTGCGCCCCCCCACAGGTGCCCGGTCATAGGTGCGCCCCCCACAGGTGCCCGATCATAGGTGCGCCCCCCCACAGGTGCCCGGTCATAGGTGCGCCCCCCACAGGTGCCCGATCATAGGTGCGCCCCCCCACAGGTGCCCGATCATAGGTGCGCCCCCCCACAGGTGCCCGATCATAGGTGCGCCCCCCCACAGGTGCCCGGTCATAGGTGCGCCCCCCCACAGGTGCCCGATCATAGGTGCGCCCCCCACAGGTGCCCGGTCATAGGTGCGCCCCCCCACAGGTGCCCGGTCATAGGTGCGCCCCCCCACAGGTGCCCGGTCATAGGTGCGCCCCCCCACAGGTGCCCAATCATAGGTGCGCCCCCCCACAGGTGCCCGATCATAGGTGCGCCCCCCACAGGTGCCCGATCATAGGTGCGCCCCCCCACAGGTGCCCGATCATAGGTGCGCCCCCCACAGGTGCCCGATCATAGGTGCGCCCCCCACAGGTGTCCGATCATAGGTGCGCCCCCCACAGGTGCCCGATCATAGGTGCGCCCCCCACAGGTGCCCGGTCATAGGTGCGCCCCCCACAGGTGCCCGGTCATAGGTGCGCCCCCCCACAGGTGCCCGGACATAGGTGCGCCCCCCACAGGTGCCCGGTCATAGGTGCGCCCCCCACAGGTGCCCGATCATAGGTGCGCCCCCCACAGGTGCCCGATCATAGGTGCGCCCCCCCACAGGTGCCCGATCATAGGTGCGCCCCCCACAGGTGCCCGGTCATAGGTGCGCCCCCCACAGGTGCCCGGACATAGGTGCGCCCCCCACAGGTGCCCGGACATAGGTGCGCCCCCCACAGGTGCCCGATCATAGGTGCGCCCCCCACAGGTGCCCGGTCATAGGTGCGCCCCTCACAGGTGCCCGATCATAGGTGCGCCCCCCACAGGTGCCCGGTCATAGGTGCGCCCCCCACAGGTGCCCGATCATAGGTGCGCCCCCCACAGGTGCCCGATCATAGGTGCGCCCCCCACAGGTGCCCGGTCATAGGTGTGCCCCCCACAGGTGCATGGTCATAGGTGCGCCCCCCACAGGTGCCCGGACATAGGTGCGCCCCCCACAGGTGCTTGGTCATAGGTGCGCCCCCCACAGGTGCCCGATCATAGGTGCACCTCCCACAAGTGCCCGGACATAGGTGCACCCCCCACAGGTGCTTGGTCATAGGTGCGCCCCCCCACAGGTGCCTGGTCATAGGTGCGCTCCCCACAGGTTCCTGGTCATAGGTGCGCCCCCCACAGGTCCCCGGACATAGGTGCGCCCCCCACAGGTGATTGGTCATAGGTGCGCTCCCCCACAGGTGCCTGGTCATAGGTGCGCTCCCCACAGGTGCCCGGACATAGGTGCACCCCCCACAGGTGCCTAGTCATAGGTGCACCCCCCACAGGTGCCCAGTCATAGGTGCGCCCCCCACAGGTGCCTGGTCATAGGTGCACCCCCCACAGGTGCCTGGTCATAGGTGCGCCCCCCACAGGTGCCTGGTCATAGGTGCCCCCCCCACAGGTGCTTGGTCATAGGTGCGCCCCCCACAGGTGCATGGTCATAGGTGCGCCCCCCACAGGTGCCTGGTCATAGGTGCGCCCCCTCACAGGTGCTTGGTCATAGGTGCGCCCCCCCACAGGTGCATGGTCATAGGTGCGCCCCCCACAGGTGCCCGGACATAGGTGCGCCCCCCACAGGTGCTTGGTCATAGGTGCGCCCCCCACAGGTGCCCGATCATAGGTGCACCTCCCACAAGTGCCCGGACATAGGTGCACCCCCCACAGGTGCTTGGTCATAGGTGCGCCCCCCACAGGTGCCTTGTCATAGGTGCGCTCCCCACAGGTGTCTGGTCATAGGTGCGCCCCCCACAGGTCCCCGGACATAGGTGCGCCCCCCACAGGTGATTGGTCATAGGTGCGTCCCCCCACAGGTGCCTGGTCATAGGTGCGCTCCCCACAGGTGCCCAGACATAGGTGCACCCCCCACAGGTGCCTGGTCATAAGTGCGCCCCCCACAGGTGCCCGGACATAGGTGCGCCCCCCACAGGTGCTTGGTCATAGGTGCGCCCCCCACAGGTGCCTGGTCATAGGTGCGGACCCCCTCAGGTGCCAGGTCATACGTGCACCTCCCACAGGTGCCCTGCCATAGGTGTCCCCCCCCTCAGGTGCCTGGACATAGGTGCGCCCCTCTCAGGTGCTCAGACATAGGTGCGCCCCCCCCTCAGGTGCCCAGACATAGGTGTCCCCCCCCCTCAGGTGTCCGGACATAGGTGCGCCCCCCCTCAGGTGCCCAGACATAGGTGCGCCCCCCTCAGGTGCCCAGACATGGGTGCACCCCCCTCAGGTGCCCGGACATAGGTGCGCCCCCCTCAGGTGCCCAGACATAGGTGCACCCCCCACAGGTGCCCGGTCATAGGTGCGCCCCCCCCTCAGGTGCCCAGACATAGGTGTCCCCCCCCTCAGGTGTCCGGACATAGGTGCGCCCCCCCCTCAGGTGCCCAGACATAGGTGCGCCCCCCTCAGGTGCCCAGACATAGGTGCACCCCCCTCAGGTGCCCGGACATAGGTGCGCCCCCCTCAGGTGCCCAGACATAGGTGCACCCCCCACAGGTGCCCGGTCATAGGTGCATCCCCCACAGGTGCCTGGTCATAGTTGCACCCCCCACAGGTGCCCGATCATAGGTGCGCCCCCCACAGGTGCCTGGTCATAGGTGCACCCCCCACAGGTGCTCGATCATAGGTGCGCCCCCCACAGGTGCCCGGTGTCCTCAGAGCACAGCTGAAGACAATGGTGGAGCAGGGAGCTGTCAGTGTTGGGGTGGTGCGGCACCTTGGGGTATCAGGCTGTGTGGTGGATTGCACTGTTGGGGCAGCGCTGGGAGCCCACCCTGCATGTGTGTAGTGGGCTCAGGAGCTGTGGTGTCGCTAGCACCCAGTGGCACCTGTATATGCGGCAGCGGTATGTATTGATCTTCCCGTCTTCATAGATGATGTTGTCGGATAGAGCCCGGGAATATCAGCAATTTGCTGCTTGTTAAAATTTTCAGCCGTTCTTGAGATATTAAGACTTTTCTTTTGTTTACAGCTCGTTGCCATGGAGACCGACCACCGCTGCTAGACAGAAGAACATGCTCAGCGCTTTATTCAGCTTGTAAGAGCTGCTCTGAAGCTACGGGGTGGCCTGAGCGCTGTTACCTCCTAATCCCGCAGTGTTTACAAGCCGGACAGCAGAGGTGGTCGGTCTCCTAGGCAACGAAAGAAAAGTCTAATATCTCAAGAACGGCTGCAAATTTTAACAAGCAGCAAATTGCAAAACTGCTCGTCCTTACAAGACCGGCCCCATGATGGCGGGATTAACCCTCTGAAGGCTGGACATGACGGAGGCCGCAGTACATGATCGCGCAATTCACGCCGCCGGCCATTGTGACAGCAATCTGCAGTCATTGGACAGTGGAGGATTGGATGAGGTGACCCCACACTACAACTCTCAGCGTGTTATGTGACGCCTCACGCTGGCATTTGTCATTTTTCAGCAGTTACAACGTTAAATAGTGCCGTGCGGACTAATACGAAGAGCACGCGAACTTGACGAATGTAGTGCGGTGCGGAGCGGTCACAAGAGGCCGGACGGGTTTAGGTGTTACACACCAAGATGGCGGCGCTCATAGGCGCCTGCCCCGGTCGGCTGAGCTGTTGCTGCTGCTGGCGGCGGAGGCCGAACACGGAGCCGTGAGGAGGGGGCCGGATACGGAGGGGTGAGGAGGGGGCCGGATACGGAGGAGCAGGAGGGAGGGGGCCGTATGCGGAGCAGGGGGAGGGGGCCGTATGCGGAGCAGGGGGAGGGGGCCGTATGCGGAGCGGAGGAGGAGGGGGCCGTATGCGGAGCGGGGGAGAGGGCCGTATGCGGAGCAGGGGGAGGGGGCCGTATGCGGAGCGGAGGAGGAGGACGGAGCTGGGAGGGGACCGGATACGGATTTGGGACCTCTGGCTTCTCGGTATCTGCGCTGTGTCTCAGGAGCCACTGACGACTACAAGTCCCAGCCCTGCTAGTTTATAGGGGTCGCTTATGGAGGAACTATCACTCCCAGCAAGTCTCAGTGACAGGACATGCTGGGATTTATAGTTCTCCAGCCTTCTTAAGTTATTTCTCCCAGTACTACAAAGTCCAGGAGCCTCGCAGCTACTACTGGCTGACAGGACATGCTGGGTTTTGTAGTTCAGCAACTTCTGCTGTCTGAAATTGTAAACTCTTCTACCTGTTCTCTGCTTGTTGTCAGTGAATAACACTTTTTTTTCCTGCATTTAATCTTATTCAGGCCTTTGTTCTTTGTTCACACTTCATGTTTTTTTTGTGCCTAAACCTGAATGTTTTTTTTTTTTTTCACTGAACTTTATGTACATGCATAACAGAGACAAAAGGACAGTGAAAAAAAACGCAGCAAGAAAACGGCAACAAGATTCCTGAACAACCTCCTGGCAAGAGATCAGGTTTCGCTGCTGAAAAAAACCATGATGTGTGAACATAGCCGTGTGTGTTCTTAATCAGCATTTTTTATGCTCTTTTTTTTTCTTTTTCTCCCCATGAAAATCTCATCAGTCCCGATTCTTGACTTCTATTTCTCCAGAAGTTTTTCCATTCTTCTTTTTCCCTATAACAACTTTGTTCATCCAGATGTTGTAGACACATTCATAAAACACAATTTTTTTATTTATTTTTTCCCTAAAATGCTGCATTTATTTTTCGGTGCATCTCCCTCTGGTCTCTACTACCCCAATTAAGGTTTCTGACACTTTTTTTTTTAATTTGGCGCCTTCTTAAGATTAAATGCGCAAACTGAATGATGAATTGGGGCCATAGTTCCAGGGAAGGTAGCCTACTTGTCACAGCTGAAGGTTTGTCACAGTTGTATCCAGTGTAGATCCCTGCACTGATACATTGGATGTTGCTTGTTTGCGCTGATACATTGTATCAAACGGTCAGGACAGGCCACAAGCCTCAGCCTGCATTGTCTGGACTGGATACACTGCACCAAACCTCCCGCTCTGCAAAGTCTGTACAATGTTTAAACCTCTGGATGCAAATGGTAAAGTTGTGATTAGCTGCCGGCAAGCAGAGGTATTAAAAAGGGTGTAAAATTGAAGCCCAAAGTGTATTAGGAAGTTTCTGGACTTGTGATTACACTGGAAGCTTCCTTGATGAATCAGTACCGGTGTTTGCGCTCAGTGATTGGCTGCAGCGGTTTCTATCATTTTCTGCTCAGACGTACAGTTTGTAGGCTGATTATTTACCAGCAGGATGTTTTCATCCTCTGAAAGCAAGCAGAGATCTTGTCTGTGTCCCCGCCGTGATTTCCGCCATCTTCTTTTTTCAGTTTCGTCCATTGCTCGCCGTCTGATTGGACGAGGACCATGAAGTCTGATAATGGCGTCAGTAACGTCAGCATCAGCGCGGAGGTCTTCAGCGGAGACGGCGAACACCAAGAGGCTCCTCCCCCCTTCACGAATGGCCCCGCCCAGCTGCCGCCAGACCGCGCCGTGCCAATCAAAGTCGGCTGGAAGCAGAAGTGCGCCACCTACGTCCTGGCGCTGCGTCCCTGGAGCTTCAGCGCCTCTCTCACCCCCGTGGCATTGGGCAGCGCCCTCGCCTACCGCTCGGAGGGCACGCTGGACCTTGTGGTGTTCCTGATGTGCGCTGTGGCTGTCCTAGCCGTACACGGGGCCGGAAACCTAGTGAACACCTATTACGACTTCTCTAAAGGGATCGACCACAAGAAGAGTGACGACCGGACTCTGGTGGACCGGATCCTGGAGCCGCAGGACGTGGTCCGGTTCGGGGTTGTGCTCTACACCCTGGGGTGTGTCTGCGCCGGCTCCCTGCACTTCCTGTCCAGGCTGCGGCTGGAGCACATGGCCCTGATATATTTTGGAGGCTTGTCCAGCTCGTTCCTCTACACCGGAGGTGGGTTCTGAGTACAGACTCCGATAAGATTAGTCTTATTGTCGTGGAAGGGATCGTAATCCAAATGGGTCCATAGTTCTGTGCTCCATCTGCGGGGGTCCGAGCAGCAAATCCCCTGGATGGGTAAAGTCAGCCGATAACATTGTAACTGCCTGCAGCCGCCACTAGAGGGAGTGCACTGAATATGGCTGTATGCAAGAAAAGAGGCGGCTTGGCACCAGCAGGGGGGGCGTTCTGTTACTGTCTCTCATACTAATATTGGGGTTGACTTCTTAAACCCCCTTTTGGACAATCTTCATTTTTGCAATTTCATTTTTTCTTTCTACCCCTTTTCCATAATTTTATTTTTTTTCGCTTTTTACTGTGTTCATTATGTGGTAAAACTGACTGGGCAACGTGATTCTCAAGGTCAGTGCAATTTATATAGATACCAAACTATTTAATAATAATATTATATTTATTCTTAATAGTATTATTTTTGAATATTTTTATTTTTAAAAAAAAAATATATTATATATATATATATATATATATATATATATATATATATATATATAAAAATGTGTTTTTTTTTTTTTGTTTGTTTTTTTTACACCATTTTGAGAGGGAGGTGCAGCAACCAAAACGCGTTATTTCGGTAAGAATTTACTTTTTTTTTTTTTTTTTTTCTTTATGGCGTTTGCCGTCTACGTTAAGTACAGTAATTGCATATTTTTATAGATTGGGATTTTTTTTATTTCTAGACGCAGCGCTACCAGATGTGCTTTTTATTTTTATTTTTTTTTTTTTTTTTAACTAGGGGGAGGGAGGAGAAGATTCCAATTTTTATGGGGTTTTTACATTTTTATTTTTTTACTTCTATTTAGTCCCCATAGGGGACCTGAACTTGCGATTGTTTGATGACTTGTCTTATACTGCGGTGCGTCAGGATTGTAGTATATAGTAAAAGCTACAACCACAGTCTGATACTAAGACTTGAGCCTCCACTGCCATGCCGACCCATAGGCCCCCGCGGTCCTGTCACAAGGTAGGGGGAGATGGGTCCTAACTGGGATTGCACCATTTAAATGTCACTAATGCGCAGCGGCATTTCATGGTTACCAGCAGCGATCAGAGCCGCCTCCTGTTGGGGCCAGTTGCCGGCTGTGTATCTCGGCCCCTGCACTTTACGTCATGGTGCTAGAAGGGGTTAAGTCCTTTCATCTGATAAGAGATCTGGCGCTCTAGATCTGTAATCTCGTCCTCCTTCCGGCGTGCACTGGTAATGAGGGGCCACGCGATCAGTTTCCTCCGTATACGGCGGTCTCGAGGTCTGCTGTTACTGACGTTTCCTTTCTTTCCTGCAGGGATTGGATTTAAGTACGTGGCCCTGGGCGACCTGGTGATCCTCATCACCTTCGGGCCCCTGGCGGTCATGTTCGCTCACGCGGTGCAGGTCGGCTACCTGTCCGTCACCCCCTTGCTGTACGCCGTCCCGCTGGCTCTGAGCACAGAAGCGATCCTACACAGCAACAACACCCGGGACGTGGAGTCGGACCGCCAGGCCGGCATCGTGACCCTGGCCATCCTGGTCGGCCCCACGCTGTCCTACATGCTCTACAACCTGCTGGTCTTCCTCCCGTACGTCCTCTTCTGCATCCTGGCCACGCGGTACACCATCACTATGGCGCTGCCGCTCCTCACCGTCCCGCTGGCGTTCTCCCTGGAGCGACAGTTCAGAAGCCAGAACTTTACCAGACTCCCGCAGAGAACGGCCAAACTCAACCTCTTTGTGGGACTCTTCTATGTGTTTGGCATCGTCCTGGCGCCTCCCGGAGCCCTCCCCAAACTGTAATGAGGGGCCGACCGCGGGAGCGGAAATAAACACAAGTTACCGCGAGAAGCAGAGGGAAACCCACGCGCTTCATGCCTGAGGAGACCGCAGGTGTAGATCACCAGTATCCTGCAGCGTCCTCCCCCCAGACGGGGCGATACGTGACCGAGGCCGAGACCCCAAGACTCATTCATCGGAAAGCTGCTGCGTTTTTATAGAATTCAAATTATTGATTAATGTATGTTACTGCCAGCTCTCCCTCAACACAACGTCTAGATATAAGGGGCAGTCAGTGTGCGCTCACATTACTCCAGAGCTGCACTCTCTGTTCTGCTGGTGGAGTCACTGTGTATATCAATACTGGATATGTAATGTATGTACAGAGGGACTCCACCAGCAGAATAGTGAGTGCAGCTCTGGAGAATAATACAGGATGTAACTCAGGTTCTGTAATGTATGTACCCAGTGAATGCAGCTCTGGAGTGTCACACATCACCTCCGCACTGGAGGACTCTTCAGCTCAGGAGTCCGGCGTCGTCCCAGACTTCATTCTGGGATAAGGAGACGTCGTCGTTTCCGGGCTTCTCCTGCTCTGACATGAGATAGTGGAGACGCTTCCCCCGTTCCATTACGTAGTATTTGCACCGTCCCCTGCGGTTCATGTACGGAGGGGTTGTCAGAGGGTCCAGAGCACAAGACATGACTCGTTGATACAAACTGCATCCGGCGCTGAGTGGTCACATGATTACAACACCGAATTAAAAGGATCTTCCATAGGCCATGAATATGTAGTCAGTGCGGGTCTGACCCCATGACCTTCCACGTTGTATCTCCAGGCGGAGCTGCGCTCTAGTACCGCAGCCTAGTAGTGGCACAAACGATGGCTCCTGAACCTGATGTTCGTTGAGCGTATTTTAATAGAGACTATATGGGTAAGGACAATCCCTTAAAGCCCATACAGAAGTGTCATAGATAATGTCCACCCTACGTAGCCGAAGTCCGAGGAGCACAAACAGGTGACTGGCAGAACTATAAATGCAGCTCTGGCAGTGGCCGGAGAACCAGCCGTGATCGTGCGTCTCATCCATGTATGAGAAGTGAAGTATTTTTAATGTCTGTGTGATGCACTGTAATAGCCAAGAGTTAAAGCTACGGTACACCGAGCAGTTGCACTATGTTTATGATAATAAACCATTTCTATGTTCTGCACTTTGTGTCCTGTGGCGGATCCTAAATCATAGGAGAAGCTGAATACAGGATCTGTGAAATAAGGCCACATCTAAGTGTCTTACGGGCCAAGATTGAGCGTCATCCTGTGCACATGTCCCTATTCAATAGGAATTGTATCGGAAGAGATAATGGATGTGGTTCTGTACCGCAGTCATCCTCTTTACCAGGAGTTGGCACTGTTGTCATATCCTAATGGGAGCTGTAATTACACACGTTTCCAGCAGATGGCAGTGCGGCAATACACAACCCATATATGATACTTCAGTTACTGCTGCCTAGATGATACTTGTGGTGTGAATGTGTCCTGCGGTTCTGTACAGCCGAGAAGTATTGTAAGCGGGGTCAATAATTACAGATAGGTGCAGATCAATACAGACGGTCCTTGCTCTAATCGGCTCACTATACACATTTACTCCATAAAAGCGAATTTATTTTTTTTTTAATTATTATGCAGAGATACAGTAAACACTAAATCATATTTAACCCCCACAAAAGCTGATGAAGAATAAGCTACAAGAAGGAAAAATGCAATGTCCTGTTACCCCTGATCCATAAAGATCGGTACTGACATCAATGTACACAAACCTATAGAAGACAAAGAAAAGGAAAAAAACTTCGAAAAACGTCCAATAATAGAAAATTTCTATACTTTATTAGCAAAAAAGGAAACACCGATGGATCACAATAAGACTATAAAAGCACAAGAGGAGGGAAACGTATGTGCGAGCAAGGACGAACGGCTAGCATAGACAAAGAGCAACCTCATGAGAGACACTTACGCAAAAAAATGCAGATCGTAAATCTATATATCCAGTAATAGAAAGTCAATGGAAAAGGTGGGGTGAATTAATTCAGGTCACAGGTATCTAAATATCTTAATAAACAGCATGTCAGAACCATCCCAATATTAAACCCGTGGTGATATCATGTTATTGAGGTTTAACAAGAGAACTTAGGTAATATCACGGTATAATATGGATAGAACATGTGACCAGCGAAATTGCCCCAACCAAAGGTAACTCGAACAAAGGTAAGTATTATTCAAAGTCTATGTAGAAATTGACAGTGTGGGCGCTGGAAGAATAACCTATAATGATTAGTACTTGTACCTATTTATCTAGCAAGCTAGCTGCAGATATTCCAGCCCACTAATATCCCCAAAAGGGGAGGATTGATAAATACATGTGTATCAAAGTCAGATGTAAATGCAGCTATCATGGAGAAGAATGCCAGAATCTGCAGTCTAGCAGCAAATCCCACGTGTGGGTCACATACTCACAATGTCAGACTGGAGCCGAAGCCTCGTGCTCGCACACCACCCTCTACCCTACGCGCGTTTCGGCTGGGGATGCCTTCGTCAGGGGGTGGTGATCAACGAAAGTGCAGGAGATTAAAAGGCAATGGGAGCCAATCACAGGTAGGGGAGTGTGTGTGAGGAACCAATCACAGAGGGAGGGCGTGGTAGGACGCGTGTGCAGCGCCGCCGCAACCGCGTCATGCAGCCGCCGGCATCACGGTCACGTGGGAAAGCACGTGACCGCATGCCGGAGAGGCTACGTACAGATGCGGCAGCGGGCAGCGCCGAACACGCGTACCGCCGAAGCACGCCGGATGTGGACAACAACCAAAGAAAGGGGCCACAAGGGAAGAGATTTAAAGTAAGGGTCACAGATAGAATGAAAGCCCCAACTAGAAAATCCCCTGACGCATTTGTCTTGAATTAAAAAAAACAAACATAAACCTATGTATAAGACTAAAACTACTATAATACTGCCCTTATACACAAGAAAATAATTACTATAATACTGCCCCCTTTGTACAAGAATATAACGACTATAATACTGCCCCCTATGTACAAGAATATAACTACTATAATACTGCCCCCTATGTACAAGAATATAACTACTATAATACTGCCCCCTATGTACAAGAATATAACTACTATAATACTGCTCCCTATGTACAAGAATATAACTACTATAATACTGCTCCTATGTACAAGAATATAACTACTATAATACTGCCCCTATGTACAAGAATATAACTACTATAATACTGCTCCCTATGTACAAGAATATAACTACTAGAATACTTCTATATACAAGAATATAACTACTATAATACTGCCCCTATGTACAAGAATATAACTACTATAATACTGCTATGTACAAGAATATAACTACTAGAATACTTCTCCTATATACAAGAATATAACTACTATAATACTGCTCCTATGTACAAGAATATAACTACTATAATACTGCTCCCTATGTACAAGAATATAACTACTATAATACTGCTCCTATGTACAAGAATATAACTACTATAATACTGCTCCTATGTACAAGAATATAACTACTATAATACTGCCCCCTATGTACAAGAATATAACTACTATAATACTGCCCCCTATGTACAAGAATATAACTACTAGAATACTTCTCCTATATACAAGAATATAACTACTATAATACTGCTCCTATGTACAAGAATATAACTACTATAATACTGCTCCCTATGTACAAGAATATAACTACTATAATACTGCTCCTATGTACAAGAATATAACTACTATAATACTGCTCCTATGTACAAGAATATAACTACTATAATACTGCTCCCTATGTACAAGAATATAACTACTATAATACTGCCCCTATGCACAAGAATATAACTACTATAATACTGCCCCTATGTACAAGAATATAACTACTATAATACTGCCCCCTATGTACAAGAATATAACTACTATAATACTGCTCCCTATGTACAAGAATATAACTACTATAATACTGCCCCTATGTACAAGAATAAAACTACTATAATACTGCCCCTATGTACAAGAATATAGCTACTATAATACTGCCGCTATGCACAAGAATATAACTACTATAATACTGCTCCCTATGTACAAGAATATAACTACTATAATACTGCCCCTATGTACAAGAATATAACTACTATAATACTGCCCCTATGTACAAGAATATAACTACTATAATACTGCCCCCTATGTACAAGAATATAACTACTATAATACTGCCCCTATGTACAAGAATATAACTACTATAATACTGCTCCATATGTACAAGAATATAACTACTATAATACTGCCCCCTATGTACAAGAATATAACTACTATAATACTGCTCCCTATGTACAAGAATATAACTACTATAATACTGCCCCTATGCACAAGAATATAACTACTATAATACTGCTCCCTATGTACAAGAATATAACTACTATAATACTGCCCCTATGTACAAGAATATAACTACTATAATACTGCTCCCTATGTACAAGAATATAACTACTATAATACTACCTCTATGTACAAAAATATAACTACTATAATACTGCTCCTATGTACAAGAATATAACAACTATAATACTGCCCCTATGTACAAGAATATAGCTACTATAATACTGCCCCCTATGTACAAGAATATAACTACTATAATACTGCTCCCTATGTACAAGAATATACTATAATACTGCTCCCTATGTACAAGAATATAACTACTATAATACTGTCCCCTATGTACAAGAATATAACTACTATAATACTGCCCCTATGTACAAGAATATAACTACTATAATACTACTCCTATGTACAAGAATATAACTACTATAATACTGCCCCTATGTACAAAAATATAACTACTATAATACTGCTCCTATGTACAAGAATATAGACACTATAATACTGCCCCCTATGTACAATAATATAACTACTATAATACTGCCCCTATGTACAAGAATATAACTACTATAATACTGCTCCCTATGTACAAGAATATAACTACTATAATACTGCTCCCTATGTACAACAATATAACTACTATAATACTACCTCTATGTACAAAAATATAACTACTATAATACTGCTCCTATGTACAAGAATATAATAACTATAATACTGCCTCCTATGTACAAGAATATAACTACTATAATACTACCTCTATGTACAAGAATATAACTACTATAATACTGCTCCCTATGTACAAGAATATAACTACTATAATACTGCTCCATGTGTACAAGAATGTAACTACTATAATACTGCCTCTATGTACAAAAATATAACTACTATAACACTGCTCCTATGTACAAGAATATAACTACTATAATACTGCTCCTATGTACAAGAATATAACTACTATAATACTGCTCCCTATGTACAAGAATATAACTACTATAATACTGCTCCATATGTACAAGAATATAACTACTATAATACTGCCCCTATGTACAAGAATATAACAACTATAATACTGCCTCCTATGTACAAGAATATAACTACTATAATACTGCCCCTATGTACAAGAATATAACAACTATAATACTGCTCCATATGTACAAGAATATAACTACTATAATACTGCCTCTATGTACAAAAATATAACTACTATAATACTGCTCCTATGTACAAGAATATAACAACTATAATACTGCCTCCTATGTACAAGAATATAACTACTATAATACTGCTCCTATGTACAAGAATATAACTACTATAATACTGCTCCATATGTACAAGAATATAACTACTATAATACTGCCCCTATGTACAAGAATATAACTACTATAATACTGCTCCAATGTACCAGAATATAACTACTATAATACTGCTCCTATGTACAAGAATATAACTACTATAATACTGCTCCTATGTACAAGAATATAACTACTATAATACTGCTCCTATGTACAAGAATATAACTGCTATAATACTGTCCCCAATATACAAGAATATAACAACTATAATACTGCTCCATATGTACAAGAATATAACTACTATAATACTGCTCCCTATGTACAAGAATATAACTACTATAATACTGCTCCTATGTACAAGAATATAACTACTATAATACAGCTCCATATGTACAAGAATATAACTACTATAATACTGCTCCTATGTACAAGAATATAACTACTATAATACTGCTCCTATGTACAAGAATATAACTACTATAATACTGCTCCTATGTACAAGAATATAACTACTATAATACTGCTCCATATGTACAAGAATATAACTACTATAATACTGCCCCTATGTACAAGAATATAACTACTATAATACTGCTCCAATGTACCAGAATATAACTGCTATAATACTGCCCCTATGTACAAGAATATAACTACTATAATACTGCCTCCTATGTACAAGAATATAACTACTATAATACTGCCCCCTATGTACAAGAATATAACTACTATAATACTGCTCCATATGTACAAGAATATAACCACTATAATACTGCTCCTATGTACAAGAATATAACTACTATAATACTGCTCCTATGTACAAGAATATAACTACTATAATACTGCTCCATATGTACAAGAATATAACTACTATAATACTGCTCCTATGTACAAGAATATAACTACTATAATACTGCTCCTATGTACAAGAATATAACTACTATAATACTGCTCCTATGTACAAGAATATAACTACCATATTACTGCTCCTATGTACAAGAATATAACTACTATAATACTGCCCCTATGTAAAAGAATATAACTACTATAATACTGCTCCCTATGTACAAGAATATAACTACTATAATACTGCTCCTATGTACAAGAATATAACTACTATAATACTGCTCCTATGTACAAGAATATAACTACTATAATACTGCTCCATATGTACAAGAATATAACTACTATAATACTGCCCCTATGTACAAGAATATAACTACTATAATACTGCTCCAATGTACCAGAATATAACTGCTATAATACTGCCCCTATGTACAAGAATATAACTACTATAATACTGCCTCCTATGTACAAGAATATAACTACTATAATACTGCCCCCTATGTACAAGAATATAACTACTATAATACTGCTCCATATGTACAAGAATATAACTACTATAATACTGCTCCTATGTACAAGAATATAACTACTATAATACTGCTCCTATGTACAAGAATATAACTACTATAATACTGCTCCATATGTACAAGAATATAACTACTATAATACTGCTCCTATGTACAAGAATATAACTACTATAATACTGCTCCTATGTACAAGAATATAACTACTATAATACTGCTCCTATGTACAAGAATATAACTACCATATTACTGCTCCTATGTACAAGAATATAACTACTATAATACTGCCCCTATGTAAAAGAATATAACTACTATAATACTGCTCCCTATGTACAAGAATATAACTACTATAATACTGCTCCTATGTACAAGAATATAAGTACTATAATACTGTTCCCTATGTACAAGAATATAACTACTATAATACTGCTCCTATGTACAAGAATATAACTACTATAATACTGCTCCTATGTACAAGAATATAACAACTATAATACTGCCCTCTATGTACAAGAATATATCTACTATAATACTGCCCCTATGTACAAGAATATAACTACTATAATACTGCTCCTATGTACAAGAATATAACTACTATAATACTGCTCCTATGTACAAGAATATAACTACTATAATACTGCTCCCTATGTAAAAGAATATAACTACTATAATACTGCTCCCTATGTACAAGAATATAACTACTATAATACTGCTCCTATGTACAAGAATATAACTACTATAATACTGCCCCCTATGTACAAGAATATAACTACTATAATACTGCTCCATATGTACAAGAATATAACTACTATAATACTGCTCCCTATGTACAAGAATATAACTACTATAATACTGCCCCTATGTACAAGAATATAACTACTATAATACTGCTCCATATGTACAAGAATATAACTACTATAATACTGCTCCTATGTACAAGAATATAACTACTATAATACTGCCCCTATGTACAAGAATATAACTACTATAATACTGCTCCTATGTACAAGAATATAACTACTATAATACTGCCCCTATGTACAAGAATATAACTACTATAATACTGCTCCATATGTACAAGAATATAACTACTATAATACTGCTCCCTATGTAGAATAATATAACTACTATAATACTGCCCTCTATGTACAAGAATATATCTACTATAATACTGCCCCTATGTACAAGAATATAACTACTATAATACTGCTCCTATGTACAAGAATATAACTACTATAATACTGCTCCTATGTACAAGAATATAACTACTATAATACTGCCCTCTATGTACAAGAATATATCTACTATAATACTGCCCCTATGTACAAGAATATAACTACTATAATACTGCCCCCTATGTACAAGAATATAACTACTATAATACTGCTCCTATGTGCAAGAATATAACTACTATAATACTGCTCCTATGTACAAGAATATAACTACTATAATACTGCTCCCTATGTACAAGAATATAACTACTATAATACTGCCCTCTATGTACAAGAATATATCTACTATAATACTGCCCCTATGTACAAGAATATAACTACTATAATACTGCTCCTATGTACAAGAATATAACTACTATAATACTTCCCCCTTATGTACAAGAATATAACTACTATAATACTGCTCCATATGTACAAGAATATAACTACTATAATACTGCCCCTATGTACAAGAATATAACTACTATAATACTGCTCCCTATGTACAAGAATATAACTACTATAATACTGCTCCCTATGTACAAGAATATAACTACTATAATACTGCTCCTATGTACAATAATATAACTACTATAATACTGCCCCTATGTACAAGAATATAACTACTATAATACTGCTCCATATGTACAAGAATATAACTACTATAATACTGCTCCGATGTACAAGAATATAACTACTATAATACTGCCCCTATGTACAAGAATATAACTACTATAATACTGCTCCTATGTACAAGAATATAACTACTATAATACTGCCCCTATGTACAAGAATATAACTACTATAATACTGCCCCTATGTACAAGAATATAACTACTATAATACTGCCCCTATGTACAAGAATATAACTACTATAATACTGCTCCATATGTACAAGAATATAACTACTATAATACTGCCCCTATGTACAAGAATATAACTACTATAATACTGCTCCATATGTACAAGAATATAACTACTATAATACTGCTCCCTATGTAGAATAATATAACTACTATAATACTGCCCTCTATGTACAAGAATATATCTACTATAATACTGCCCCTATGTACAAGAATATAACTACTATAATACTGCTCCTATGTACAAGAATATAACTACTATAATACTGCTCCTATGTACAAGAATATAACTACTATAATACTGCCCTCTATGTACAAGAATATATCTACTATAATACTGCCCCTATGTACAAGAATATAACTACTATAATACTGCCCCCTATGTACAAGAATATAACTACTATAATACTGCTCCTATGTGCAAGAATATAACTACTATAATACTGCTCCTATGTACAAGAATATACTATAATACTGCTCCCTATGTACAAGAATATAACTACTATAATACTGCCCTCTATGTACAAGAATATATCTACTATAATACTGCCCCTATGTACAAGAATATAACTACTATAATACTGCTCCTATGTACAAGAATATAACTACTATAATACTTCCCCCTTATGTACAAGAATATAACTACTATAATACTGCTCCATATGTACAAGAATATAACTACTATAATACTGCCCCTATGTACAAGAATATAACTACTATAATACTGCTCCCTATGTACAAGAATATAACTACTATAATACTGCTCCCTATGTACAAGAATGTAACTACTATAATACTGCTCCTATGTACAATAATATAACTACTATAATACTGCCCCCTATGTACAAGAATATAACTACTATAATACTGCTCCATATGTACAAGACTATAACTACTATAATACTGCCCCTATGTACAAGAATATAACTACTATAATACTGCTCTTATGTACAAGAATATAATTACTATAATACTGCCCCCTATGTACAAGAATATAACTACTATAATACTGCTCCTATGTACAAGAATATAAGTACTATAATACTGTCCCCTATGTACAAGAATATAACTACTATAATACTGCTCCATATGTACAAGAATATAACTACTATAATACTGTCCCCTATGTACAAGAATATAACTACTATAATACTGCCCCCTATGTACAAGAATATAACTACTATAATACTGCCCCTATGTACAAGAATATAACTACTATAATACTGCCCCTATGTACAAGAATATAACTACTATAATACTGCCCCCTATGTACAAGAATATAACTACTCTAATACTGCCCCTATGTACAAGAATATAACTACTATAATACTGCTCCTATGTACAAGAATATAACTACTATAATACTGCTCCTATGTACAAGAATATAACTACTATAATACTGTACCCTATGTACAACAATATAGCTACTATAATACTGCTCCATATGTACAAGAATATATCTACTATAATACTGTCCCCTATGTACAAGAATATAACTACTATAATACTGCTCCATATGTACAAGACTATAACTACTATAATACTGCCCCCTATGTACAAGAATATAACTACTATAATACTGCCCCCTATGTGCAAGAATATAACCACTATAATACTGCCCCTATGTACAAGAATATAACTACTATAATACTGCCCCTATGTAAAAGAATATAACTACTATAATACTGCCCCTATGTACAAGAATATAACTACTATAATACTGCCCCTATGTATATAACTACTATAATACTGCCCCTATGTACAAGAATATAACTACTATAATACTGCTCCATATGTACAAGAATATAACTACTATAATACTGCTCCTATGTACAAGAATATAACTACTATAATACTGCCCCTATGTACAAGAATATAACTACTATAATACTGCTCCTATGTACAAGAATATAACTACTATAATACTGCCCCTATGTACAAGAATATAACTACTATAATACTGCTCCATATGTACAAGAATATAACTACTATAATACTGCCCCTATGTACAAGAATATAACTACTATAATACTGCTCCATATGTACAAGAATATAACTACTATAATACTGCTCCCTATGTAGAATAATATAACTACTATAATACTGCCCTCTATGTACAAGAATATATCTACTATAATACTGCCCCTATGTACAAGAATATAACTACTATAATACTGCTCCTATGTACAAGAATATAACTACTATAATACTTCCCCCTTATGTACAAGAATATAACTACTATAATACTGCTCCATATGTACAAGAATATAACTACTATAATACTGCCCCTATGTACAAGAATATAACTACTATAATACTGCTCCCTATGTACAAGAATATAACTACTATAATACTGCTCCCTATGTACAAGAATATAACTACTATAATACTGCTCCTATGTACAATAATATAACTACTATAATACTGCCCCTATGTACAAGAATATAACTACTATAATACTGCTCCATATGTACAAGAATATAACTACTATAATACTGCTCCTATGTACAAGAATATAACTACTATAATACTGCCCCTATGTACAAGAATATAACTACTATAATACTGCTCCTATGTACAAGAATATAACTACTATAATACTGCCCCTATGTACAAGAATATAACTACTATAATACTGCCCCTATGTACAAGAATATAACTACTATAATACTGCCCCTATGTACAAGAATATAACTACTATAATACTGCTCCATATGTACAAGAATATAACTACTATAATACTGCCCCTATGTACAAGAATATAACTACTATAATACTGCTCCATATGTACAAGAATATAACTACTATAATACTGCTCCCTATGTAGAATAATATAACTACTATAATACTGCCCTCTATGTACAAGAATATATCTACTATAATACTGCCCCTATGTACAAGAATATAACTACTATAATACTGCTCCTATGTACAAGAATATAACTACTATAATACTGCTCCTATGTACAAGAATATAACTACTATAATACTGCCCTCTATGTACAAGAATATATCTACTATAATACTGCCCCTATGTACAAGAATATAACTACTATAATACTGCCCCCTATGTACAAGAATATAACTACTATAATACTGCTCCTATGTGCAAGAATATAACTACTATAATACTGCTCCTATGTACAAGAATATACTATAATACTGCTCCCTATGTACAAGAATATAACTACTATAATACTGCCCTCTATGTACAAGAATATATCTACTATAATACTGCCCCTATGTACAAGAATATAACTACTATAATACTGCTCCTATGTACAAGAATATAACTACTATAATACTTCCCCCTTATGTACAAGAATATAACTACTATAATACTGCTCCATATGTACAAGAATATAACTACTATAATACTGCCCCTATGTACAAGAATATAACTACTATAATACTGCTCCCTATGTACAAGAATATAACTACTATAATACTGCTCCCTATGTACAAGAATATAACTACTATAATACTGCTCCTATGTACAATAATATAACTACTATAATACTGCCCCCTATGTACAAGAATATAACTACTATAATACTGCTCCATATGTACAAGACTATAACTACTATAATACTGCCCCTATGTACAAGAATATAACTACTATAATACTGCTCTTATGTACAAGAATATAATTACTATAATACTGCCCCCTATGTACAAGAATATAACTACTATAATACTGCTCCTATGTACAAGAATATAAGTACTATAATACTGTCCCCTATGTACAAGAATATAACTACTATAATACTGCTCCATATGTACAAGAATATAACTACTATAATACTGTCCCCTATGTACAAGAATATAACTACTATAATACTGCCCCCTATGTACAAGAATATAACTACTATAATACTGCCCCTATGTACAAGAATATAACTACTATAATACTGCCCCTATGTACAAGAATATAACTACTATAATACTGCCCCCTATGTACAAGAATATAACTACTCTAATACTGCCCCTATGTACAAGAATATAACTACTATAATACTGCTCCTATGTACAAGAATATAACTACTATAATACTGCTCCTATGTACAAGAATATAACTACTATAATACTGTACCCTATGTACAACAATATAGCTACTATAATACTGCTCCATATGTACAAGAATATAACTACTATAATACTGTCCCCTATGTACAAGAATATAACTACTATAATACTGCTCCATATGTACAAGACTATAACTACTATAATACTGCCCCCTATGTACAAGAATATAACTACTATAATACTGCCCCCTATGTGCAAGAATATAACCACTATAATACTGCCCCTATGTACAAGAATATAACTACTATAATACTGCCCCTATGTAAAAGAATATAACTACTATAATACTGCCCCTATGTACAAGAATATAACTACTATAATACTGCCCCTATGTATATAACTACTATAATACTGCCCCTATGTACAAGAATATAACTACTATAATACTGCTCCATATGTACAAGAATATAACTACTATAATACTGCTCCTATGTACAAGAATATAACTACTATAATACTGCCCCTATGTACAAGAATATAACTACTATAATACTGCTCCTATGTACAAGAATATAACTACTATAATACTGCCCCTATGTACAAGAATATAACTACTATAATACTGCTCCATATGTACAAGAATATAACTACTATAATACTGCCCCTATGTACAAGAATATAACTACTATAATACTGCTCCATATGTACAAGAATATAACTACTATAATACTGCTCCCTATGTAGAATAATATAACTACTATAATACTGCCCTCTATGTACAAGAATATATCTACTATAATACTGCCCCTATGTACAAGAATATAACTACTATAATACTGCTCCTATGTACAAGAATATAACTACTATAATACTGCTCCTATGTACAAGAATATAACTACTATAATACTGCCCTCTATGTACAAGAATATATCTACTATAATACTGCCCCTAGGTACAAGAATATAACTACTATAATACTGCCCCTTATGTACAAGAATATAACTACTATAATACTGCTCCTATGTGCAAGAATATAACTACTATAATACTGCTCCTATGTACAAGAATATAACTACTATAATACTGCTCCCTATGTACAAGAATATAACTACTATAATACTGCCCTCTATGTACAAGAATATATCTACTATAATACTGCCCCTATGTACAAGAATATAACTACTATAATACTGCTCCTATGTACAAGAATATAACTACTATAATACTTCCCCCTTATGTACAAGAATATAACTACTATAATACTGCTCCATATGTACAAGAATATAACTACTATAATACTGCCCCTATGTACAAGAATATAACTACTATAATACTGCTCCCTATGTACAAGAATATAACTACTATAATACTGCTCCCTATGTACAAGAATATAACTACTATAATACTGCTCCTATGTACAATAATATAACTACTATAATACTGCCCCTATGTACAAGAATATAACTACTATAATACTGCTCCATATGTACAAGAATATAACTACTATAATACTGCTCCTATGTACAAGAATATAACTACTATAATACTGCCCCTATGTACAAGAATATAACTACTATAATACTGCTCCTATGTACAAGAATATAACTACTATAATACTGCCCCTATGTACAAGAATATAACTACTATAATACTGCCCCTATGTACAAGAATATAACTACTATAATACTGCCCCTATGTACAAGAATATAACTACTATAATACTGCTCCATATGTACAAGAATATAACTACTATAATACTGCCCCTATGTACAAGAATATAACTACTATAATACTGCTCCATATGTACAAGAATATAACTACTATAATACTGCTCCCTATGTAGAATAATATAACTACTATAATACTGCCCTCTATGTACAAGAATATATCTACTATAATACTGCCCCTATGTACAAGAATATAACTACTATAATACTGCTCCTATGTACAAGAATATAACTACTATAATACTGCTCCTATGTACAAGAATATAACTACTATAATACTGCCCTCTATGTACAAGAATATATCTACTATAATACTGCCCCTATGTACAAGAATATAACTACTATAATACTGCCCCCTATGTACAAGAATATAACTACTATAATACTGCTCCTATGTGCAAGAATATAACTACTATAATACTGCTCATATGTACAAGAATATACTATAATACTGCTCCCTATGTACAAGAATATAACTACTATAATACTGCCCTCTATGTACAAGAATATATCTACTATAATACTGCCCCTATGTACAAGAATATATCTACTATAATACTGCTCCTATGTACAAGAATATAACTACTATAATACTTCCCCCTTATGTACAAGAATATAACTACTATAATACTGCTCCATATGTACAAGAATATAACTACTATAATACTGCCCCTATGTACAAGAATATAACTACTATAATACTGCTCCCTATGTACAAGAATATAACTACTATAATACTGCTCCCTATGTACAAGAATATAACTACTATAATACTGCTCCTATGTACAATAATATAACTACTATAATACTGCCCCCTATGTACAAGAATATAACTACTATAATACTGCTCCATATGTACAAGACTATAACTACTATAATACTGCCCCTATGTACAAGAATATAACTACTATAATACTGCTCTTATGTACAAGAATATAATTACTATAATACTGCCCCCTATGTACAAGAATATAACTACTATAATACTGCTCCTATGTACAAGAATATAAGTACTATAATACTGTCCCCTATGTACAAGAATATAACTACTATAATACTGCTCCATATGTACAAGAATATAACTACTATAATACTGTCCCCTATGTACAAGAATATAACTACTATAATACTGCCCCCTATGTACAAGAATATAGCTACTATAATACTGCCCCTATGTACAAGAATATAACTACTATAATACTGCCCCTATGTACAAGAATATAACTACTATAATACTGCCCCCTATGTACAAGAATATAACTACTCTAATACTGCCCCTATGTACAAGAATATAACTACTATAATACTGCTCCTATGTACAAGAATATAACTACTATAATACTGCTCCTATGTACAAGAATATAACTACTATAATACTGTACCCTATGTACAACAATATAGCTACTATAATACTGCTCCATATGTACAAGAATATAACTACTAGAATACTGTCCCCTATGTACAAGAATATAACTACTATAATACTGCTCCATATGTACAAGACTATAACTACTATAATACTGCCCCCTATGTACAAGAATATAACTACTATAATACTGCCCCCTATGTGCAAGAATATAACCACTATAATACTGCCCCTATGTACAAGAATATAACTACTATAATACTGCCCCTATGTAAAAGAATATAACTACTATAATACTGCCCCTATGTACAAGAATATAACTACTATAATACTGCCCCTATGTATATAACTACTATAATACTGCCCCTATGTACAGGAATATAACTACTATAACACTGCCCCCTATGTACAAGAATATAACTACTATAATGCTGCCTCTATGTACAAGAATATAACTACTATAATACTGCTCCTATGTACAAGAATATAACTACTATAATACTGCCCCTATGTACAAGAATATAACTACTATAATACTGCCCCTATGTATATGAATATAACTACTATAATACTGCCCCTATGTACAAGAATATAACTACTATAATGCTGCCCCCTATGTACAAGAATATAACTACTATAATGCTGCCCCCTATGTCCAAGAATATAACTACTATAATACTGCCCCCTATGTACAAGAATATAACTACTACAATACTACTCCTATCTACAAGAATATAACTACTATAATACTGCCCCTATGTACAGGAACATAACTACTATAATACTGCCCCTATGTACAGGAATATAACTACTATAATACTGCTCCTATGTACAAGAATATAACTACTATAATACTGCTCCTATGTACAAGAATATAACTACTATAATGCTGCCCCCTATGTACAAGAATATAACTACTATAATACTGCTCCTATGTACAAGAATACAACTACTATAATGCTGCGCCCTATGTACAAGAATATAACTACTATAATGCTGCCACCTATGTACAAGAATATAACTACTATACTGCTGCCCCCTATGTACAAGAATATATCTACTATAATACTGCTCGTATGTACAAGAATATAACTACTATAATACTGCCCCTATGTACAAGAATATAACTACTATAATACTGCTCCTATGTACAAGAATATAGCTACTATAATACTGCTCCTATGTACTAGAATATAGCTACTATAATACTGCCCCCTATGTACAAGAATATAACTACTATAATACTGCCCTTTGTATATAACTACTATAACACTGCCCCTATGTAGAAGAATATAACTACTATAATACTGCCCCTATGTACAAGAATATAACTACTATAATACTGCCCCTATGTATATAACTACTATAATACTGCCCCTATGTGCAAGAATATAACTACTATAATTCTGCCCCCTATGTACAAGAATATAACTACTATAATGCTGCCTCTATGTACAAGAATATAACTACTATAATTCTGCCCCCTATGTACAAGAATATAACTACTATAATACTGATCCTATGTATAAGACTAAAACTACTATAATTCTGCCCCCTATGTACAAGAATATAACTACTATAATACTGCTCCTATGTACAAGAATATAACTACTATAATACTGCCCCTATGTACAAGAATATAACTACTATAATACTGCCCCTATGTATATGAATATAACTACTATAATACTGCCCCTATGTACAAGAATATAACTACTATAATGCTGCCCCCTATGTACAAGAATATAACTACTCTAATGCTGCCCCCTATGTACAAGAATATAACTACTATAATACTGCCCCCTATGTACAAGAATATAACTACTATAATACTGCTCCTATGTACAAGAATATAACTACTATAATACTGCCCCTATGTACAGAAACATAACTACTATAATACTGCTCCTATGTACAGGAATATAACTACTATAATACTGCTCCTATGTACAAGAATATAACTACTATAATACTGCTCCTATGTACAAGAATATAACTACTATAATGCTGCCCCCTATGTACAAGAATATAACTACTATAATACTGCTCCTATGTACAAGAATATAACTACTATAATACTGCCTCTATGTACAAGAATATAACTACTATAATGCTGCCCCCTATGTAAAAGAATATAACTACTATAATGCTGCCACCTATGTACAAGAATATAACTACTATACTGCTGCTCCCTATGTACAAGAATATAACTACTATAATACTGCTCCTATGTACAAGAATATAACTACTATAATACTGCCCCTATGTACAAGAATATAACTACTATAATACTGCTCCTATGTACAAGAATATAGCTGCTATAATACTGCCCCCTATGTGCAGGAATATAACTACTATAATACTGCTCCTATATACAAGAATATAACTACTATAATACTGCTCCTATGTATAAGAATATAACTACTATAATACTGTCCCCTATGTACAAGAATATAACTACTATAATACTGCCCCTATGTACAAGAATATAACTACTATAATACTGCTCCTATGTACAAGAATATAACTACTATAATACTGCTCCTATGTACAAGAATATAACTACTATAATACTGCCCTCTATGTACAAGAATATATCTACTATAATACTGCCCCTATGTACAAGAATATAACTACTATAATACTGCCCCCTATGTACAAGAATATAACTACTATAATACTGCTCCTATGTGCAAGAATATCACTACTATAATACTGCTCCTATGTACAAGAATATAACTACTATAATACTGCTCCTATGTACAAGAATATAACTACTATAATACTGCCCCTATGTACAAGAATATAACTACTATAATACTGCCCCTATGTATATGAATATAACTACTATAATACTGCCCCTATGTACAAGAATATAACTACTATAATGCTGCCCCCTATGTACAAGAATATAACTACTCTAATGCTGCCCCCTATGTACAAGAATATAACTACTATAATACTGCCCCCTATGTACAAGAATATAACTACTATAATACTGCTCCTATGTACAAGAATATAACTACTATAATACTGCCCCTATGTACAGAAACATAACTACTATAATACTGCTCCTATGTACAGGAATATAACTACTATAATACTGCTCCTATGTACAAGAATATAACTACTATAATACTGCTCCTATGTACAAGAATATAACTACTATAATGCTGCCCCCTATGTACAAGAATATAACTACTATAATACTGCTCCTATGTACAAGAATATAACTACTATAATACTGCCTCTATGTACAAGAATATAACTACTATAATGCTGCCCCCTATGTAAAAGAATATAACTACTATAATGCTGCCACCTATGTACAAGAATATAACTACTATACTGCTGCTCCCTATGTACAAGAATATAACTACTATAATACTGCTCCTATGTACAAGAATATAACTACTATAATACTGCCCCTATGTACAAGAATATAACTACTATAATACTGCTCCTATGTACAAGAATATAGCTGCTATAATACTGCCCCCTATGTGCAGGAATATAACTACTATAATACTGCTCCTATATACAAGAATATAACTACTATAATACTGCTCCTATGTATAAGAATATAACTACTATAATACTGTCCCCTATGTACAAGAATATAACTACTATAATACTGCCCCTATGTACAAGAATATAACTACTATAATACTGCTCCTATGTACAAGAATATAACTACTATAATACTGCTCCTATGTACAAGAATATAACTACTATAATACTGCCCTCTATGTACAAGAATATATCTACTATAATACTGCCCCTATGTACAAGAATATAACTACTATAATACTGCCCCCTATGTACAAGAATATAACTACTATAATACTGCTCCTATGTGCAAGAATATCACTACTATAATACTGCTCCTATGTACAAGAATATAACTACTATAATACTGCTCCTATGTACAAGAATATAACTACTATAATACTGCCCCCTATGTACAAGAATATAACTACTATAATACTGCTCCATATGTACAAGAATATAACTACTTTAATACTGCTCCCTATGTACAAGAATATAACTACTATAATACTGCCCCTATGTACAAGAATATAACTACTATAATACTGCTCCATATGTACAAGAATATAACTACTATAATACTGCTCCTATGTACAAGAATATAACTACTATAATACTGCCCCTATGTACAAGAATATAACTACTATAATACTGCTCCTATGTACAAGAATATAACTACTATAATACTGCCCCTATGTACAAGAATATAACTACTATAATACTGCTCCATATGTACAAGAATATAACTACTATAATACTGCCCCTATGTACAAGAATATAACTACTATAATACTGCTCCATATGTACAAGAATATAACTACTATAATACTGCTCCCTATGTAGAATAATATAACTACTATAATACTGCCCTCTATGTACAAGAATATATCTACTATAATACTGCCCCTATGTACAAGAATATAACTACTATAATACTGCTCCTATGTACAAGAATATAACTACTATAATACTGCTCCTATGTACAAGAATATAACTACTATAATACTGCCCTCTATGTACAAGAATATATCTACTATAATACTGCCCCTATGTACAAGAATATAACTACTATAATACTGCCCCCTATGTACAAGAATATAACTACTATAATACTGCTCCTATGTGCAAGAATATAACTACTATAATACTGCTCCTATGTACAAGAATATAACTACTATAATACTGCTCCCTATGTACAAGAATATAACTACTATAATACTGCCCTCTATGTACAAGAATATGTCTACTATAATACTGCCCCTATGTACAAGAATATAACTACTATAATACTGCTCCTATGTACAAGAATATAACTACTATAATACTTCCCCCTTATGTACAAGAATATAACTACTATAATACTGCTCCATATGTACAAGAATATAACTACTATAATACTGCCCCTATGTACAAGAATATAACTACTATAATACTGCTCCGTATGTACAAGAATATAACTACTATAATACTGCTCCCTATGTACAAGAATATAACTACTATAATACTGCTCCTATGTACAATAATATAACTACTATAATACTGCCCCCTATGTACAAGAATATAACTACTATAATACTGCTCCATATGTACAGGACTATAACTACTATAATACTGCCCCCTATGTACAAGAATATAACTACTATAATACTGCTCTTATGTACAAGAATATAATTACTATAATACTGCCCCCTATGTACAAGAATATAACTACTATAATACTGCTCCTATGTACAAGAATATAACTACTATAATACTGTCCCCTATGTACAAGAATATAACTACTATAATACTGCTACATATGTACAAGAATATAACTACTATAATACTGCTCTTATGTACAAGAATATAATTACTATAATACTGCCCCCTATGTACAAGAATATAACTACTATAATACTGCTCCTATGTACAAGAATATAACTACTATAATACTGTCCCCTATGTACAAGAATATAACTACTATAATACTGCTCCATATGTACAAGAATATAACTACTATAATACTGTCCCCTATGTACAAGAATATAACTACTATAATACTGCCCCCTATGTACAAGAATATAACTACTATAATACTGCCCCTATGTACAAGAATATAACTACTATAATACTGCCCCTATGTACAAGAATATAACTACTATAATACTGCTCCATATGTACAAGAATATAACTACTATAATACTGCTCCTATGTACAAGAATATAACTACTATAATACTGCTCCTATGTACAAGAATATAACTACTATAATACTGTCCCCTATGTACAAGAATATAGCTACTATAATACTGCTCCATATGTACAAGAATATAACTACTATAATACTGTCTCCTATGTACAAGAATATAACTACTATAATACTGCTCCATATGTACAAGACTCTAACTACTATAATACTGCCCCCTATGTACAAGAATATAACTACTATAATACTGCTCCTATGTACAAGAATATAACTACTATAATACTGCTCCTATGTACAAGAATATAACTACTATAATACTGTCCCCTATGTACAAGAATATAGCTACTATAATACTGCTCCATATGTACAAGAATATAACTACTATAATACTGTCCCCTATGTACAAGAATATAACTACTATAATACTGCTCCATATGTACAAGACTATAACTACTATAATACTGCCCCCTATGTACAAGAATATAACTACTATAATACTGCCCCCTATGTGCAAGAATATAACCACTATAATACTGCCCCTATGTACAAGAATATAACTACTATAATACTGCCCCTATGTACAAGAATATAACTACTATAATACTGCCCCTATGTATATAACTACTATAATACTGCCCTATGTACAGGAATATAACTACTATAACACTGCCCCCTATGTACAAGAATATAACTACTATAATGCTGCCTCTATGTACAAGAATATAACTACTATAATACTGCCCCTATGTACATGAATATAACTACTATAATACTGCTCCTATGTACAAGAATATAACTACTATAATACTGCTCCATATGTACAAGAATATAACTACTATAATACTGCTCCTATGTACAAGAATATAACTACTATAATACTGCTCCTATGTACAAGAATATAACTACTATAATACTGCTCCTATGTACAAGAATATAACTACTTTAATACTGCTCCATATGTACAAGAATATAACTACTATAATACTGCCCCTATGTACAAGAATATAACTACTATAATACTGCTCCAATGTACCAGAATATAACTGCTATAATACTGCCCCTATGTACAAGAATATAACTACTATAATACTGCCTCCTATGTACAAGAATATAACTACTATAATACTGCCCCCTATGTACAAGAATATAACTACTATAATACTGCTCCATATGTACAAGAATATAACTAATATAATACTGCTCCTATGTACAAGAATATAACTACTATAATACTGCTCCTATGTACAAGAATATAACTACTATAATACTGCTCCTATATACAAGAATATAACTACCATATTACTGCTCCTATGTACAAGAATATAACTACTATAATACTGCCCCTATGTAAAAGAATATAACTACTATAATACTGCTCCCTATGTACAAGAATATAACTACTATAATACTGCTCCTATGTACAAGAATATAAGTACTATAATACTGTTCCCTATGTACAAGAATATAACTACTATAATACTGCTCCTATGTACAAGAATATAATTACTATAATACTGCTCCTATGTACAAGAATATAACAACTATAATACTGCCCTCTATGTACAAGAATATATCTACTATAATACTGCCCCTATGTACAAGAATATAACTACTATAATACTGCTCCTATGTACAAGAATATAACTACAATAATACTGCTCCCTATGTACAAGAATATAACTACTATAATACTGTCCCTATGTACAAGAATATAACTACTATAATACTGCTCCATATGTACAAGAATATAACTACTATAATACTGCTCCTATGTACAAGAATATAACTACTATAATACTGCCCCTATGTACAAGAATATAACTACTATAATACTGCTCCTATGTACAAGAATATAACTACTATAATACTGCCCCTATGTACAAGAATATAACTACTATAATACTGCTCCATATGTATAAGAATATAACTACTATAATACTGCCCCTATGTAGAATAATATAACTACTATAATACTGCCCTCTATGTACAAGAATATATCTACTATAATACTGCCCCTATGTACAAGAATATAACTACTATAATACTGCTCCTATGTACAAGAATATAACTACTATAATACTGCTCCTATGTATAAGAATATAACTACTATAATACTGCCCTCTATGTACAAGAATATAACTACTATAATGCTGCCTCTATGTACAAGAATATAACTACTATAATACTGCCCCCTATGTACAAGAATATAACTACTATAATACTGCCCCCTATGTACAAGAATATAACTACTATAATACTGCTCCTATGTACAAGAATATAACTACTATAATACTGCCCCTATGTACAAGAATATAACTACTATAATACTGCCCCTATGTATATGAATATAACTACTATAATACTGCCCCTATGTACAAGAATATAACTACTATAATGCTGCCCCCTATGTACAAGAATATAACTACTATAATGCTGCCCCCTATGTACAAGAATATAACTACTATAATACTGCCCCCTATGTACAAGAATATAACTACTACAATACTACTCCTATCTACAAGAATATAACTACTATAATACTGCCCCTATGTACAGGAACATAACTACTATAATACTGCCCCTATGTACAGGAATATAACTACTATAATACTGCTCCTATGTACAAGAATATAACTACTATAATACTGCCCCCTATGTACAAGAATATAACTACTATAATACTGATCCTATGTATAAGACTAAAACTACTATAATTCTGCCCCCTATGTACAAGAATATAACTACTATAATACTGCTCCTATGTACAAGAATATAACTACTATAATACTGCCCCCTATGTACAAGAATATAACTACTATAATACTGCCCCTATGTGCAAGAATATAACCACTATAATACTGCCCCTATGTACAAGAATATAACTACTATAATACTGCCCCTATGTACAAGAATATAACTACTATAATACTGCCCCTATGTATATAACTACTATAATACTGCCCTATGTACAGGAATATAACTACTATAACACTGCCCCCTATGTACAAGAATATAACTACTATAATGCTGCCTCTATGTACAAGAATATAACTACTATAATACTGCCCCTATGTACATGAATATAACTACTATAATACTGCTCCTATGTACAAGAATATAACTACTATAATACTGCTCCATATGTACAAGAATATAACTACTATAATACTGCTCCTATGTACAAGAATATAACTACTATAATACTGCTCCTATGTACAAGAATATAACTACTATAATACTGCTCCTATGTACAAGAATATAACTACTTTAATACTGCTCCATATGTACAAGAATATAACTACTATAATACTGCCCCTATGTACAAGAATATAACTACTATAATACTGCTCCAATGTACCAGAATATAACTGCTATAATACTGCCCCTATGTACAAGAATATAACTACTATAATACTGCCTCCTATGTACAAGAATATAACTACTATAATACTGCCCCCTATGTACAAGAATATAACTACTATAATACTGCTCCATATGTACAAGAATATAACTAATATAATACTGCTCCTATGTACAAGAATATAACTACTATAATACTGCTCCTATGTACAAGAATATAACTACTATAATACTGCTCCTATATACAAGAATATAACTACCATATTACTGCTCCTATGTACAAGAATATAACTACTATAATACTGCCCCTATGTAAAAGAATATAACTACTATAATACTGCTCCCTATGTACAAGAATATAACTACTATAATACTGCTCCTATGTACAAGAATATAAGTACTATAATACTGTTCCCTATGTACAAGAATATAACTACTATAATACTGCTCCTATGTACAAGAATATAATTACTATAATACTGCTCCTATGTACAAGAATATAACAACTATAATACTGCCCTCTATGTACAAGAATATATCTACTATAATACTGCCCCTATGTACAAGAATATAACTACTATAATACTGCTCCTATGTACAAGAATATAACTACAATAATACTGCTCCCTATGTACAAGAATATAACTACTATAATACTGTCCCTATGTACAAGAATATAACTACTATAATACTGCTCCATATGTACAAGAATATAACTACTATAATACTGCTCCTATGTACAAGAATATAACTACTATAATACTGCCCCTATGTACAAGAATATAACTACTATAATACTGCTCCTATGTACAAGAATATAACTACTATAATACTGCCCCTATGTACAAGAATATAACTACTATAATACTGCTCCATATGTATAAGAATATAACTACTATAATACTGCCCCTATGTAGAATAATATAACTACTATAATACTGCCCTCTATGTACAAGAATATATCTACTATAATACTGCCCCTATGTACAAGAATATAACTACTATAATACTGCTCCTATGTACAAGAATATAACTACTATAATACTGCTCCTATGTATAAGAATATAACTACTATAATACTGCCCTCTATGTACAAGAATATAACTACTATAATGCTGCCTCTATGTACAAGAATATAACTACTATAATACTGCCCCCTATGTACAAGAATATAACTACTATAATACTGCCCCCTATGTACAAGAATATAACTACTATAATACTGCTCCTATGTACAAGAATATAACTACTATAATACTGCCCCTATGTACAAGAATATAACTACTATAATACTGCCCCTATGTATATGAATATAACTACTATAATACTGCCCCTATGTACAAGAATATAACTACTATAATGCTGCCCCCTATGTACAAGAATATAACTACTATAATGCTGCCCCCTATGTACAAGAATATAACTACTATAATACTGCCCCCTATGTACAAGAATATAACTACTACAATACTACTCCTATCTACAAGAATATAACTACTATAATACTGCCCCTATGTACAGGAACATAACTACTATAATACTGCCCCTATGTACAGGAATATAACTACTATAATACTGCTCCTATGTACAAGAATATAACTACTATAATACTGCCCCCTATGTACAAGAATATAACTACTATAATACTGATCCTATGTATAAGACTAAAACTACTATAATTCTGCCCCCTATGTACAAGAATATAACTACTATAATACTGCTCCTATGTACAAGAATATAACTACTATAATACTGCCCCTATGTACAAGAATATAACTACTATAATACTGCCCCTATGTATATGAAGATAACTACTATAATACTGCCCCTATGTACAAGAATATAACTACTATAATGCTGCCCCCTATGTACAAGAATATAACTACTATAATACTGCTCCTATCTACAAGAATATAACTACTATAATACTGCCCCTATGTACAGGAACATAACTACTATAATACTGCCCCTATGTACAGGAATATAACTACTATAATACTGCTCCTATGTACAAGAATATAACTACTATAATACTGCTCCTATGTACAAGAATATAACTACTATAATGCTGCCCCCTATGTACAAGAATATAACTACTATAATACTGCTCCTATGTACAAGAATATAACTACTATAATGCTGCCCCCTATGTACAAGAATATAACTATTATAATACTGCTCCTATGTACAAGAATATAACTACTATAATGCTGCCCCCTATGTACAAGAATATAACTACTATAATACTGCTCCTATGTACAAGAATATAACTACTATACTGCTGCCCCTATGTACAAGAATATAACTACTATAATACTGCTCCTATGTACAAGAATATAGCTACTATAATACTGCTCATATGTACTAGAATATAGCTACTATAATACTGCCCCCTATGTACAAGAATATAACTACTATAATACTGCCCTTTGTATATAACTACTATAACACTGCCCCTATGTACAAGAATATAACTACTATAATACTGCCCCTATGTACAAGAATATAACTACTATAATACTGCCCCTATGTATATAACTACTATAATACTGCCCCTATGTGCAAGAATATAACTACTATAATACTGCCCCCTATGTTCAAGAATATAACTACTATAATGCTGCCTCTATGTACAAGAATATAACTATTATAATACTGCTCCTATGTACAAGAATATAACTACTATAATGCTGCCCCCTATGTACAAGAATATATCTACTATAATACTGCTCCTATGTACAAGAATATAACTACTATAATACTGCCCCTATGTGCAAGAATATAACTACTATAATACTGCCCCCTATGTTCAAGAATATAACTACTATAATGCTGCCTCTATGTTCAAGAATATAACTATTATAATACTGCTCCTATGTACAAGAATATAACTACTATAATGCTGCCCCCTATGTACAAGAATATATCTACTATAATACTGCTCCTATGTACAAGAATATAACTACTATAATACTGCCCCTATGTACAAGAATATAACTACTATAATACTGCTCCTATGTCCAAGAATATAGCTACTATAATACTGCTCATATGTACTAGAATATAGCTACTATAATACTGCCCCCTATGTACAAGAATATAACTACTATAATACTGCCCTTTGTATATAACTACTATAACACTGCCCCTATGTACAAGAATATAACTACTATAATACTGCCCCTATGTACAAGAATATAACTACTATAATACTGCCCCTATGTATATAACTACTATAATACTGCCCCTATGTGCAAGAATATAACTACTATAATACTGCCCCCTATGTTCAAGAATATAACTACTATAATGCTGCCTCTATGTACAAGAATATAACTACTATAATTCTGCCCCCTATGTACAAGAATATAACTACTATAATACTGCCCCCTATGTACAAGAATATAACTACTATAATACTGATCCTATGTATAAGACTAAAACTACTATAATTCTGCCCCCTATGTACAAGAATATAACTACTATAATACTGCTCCTATGTACAAGAATATAACTACTATAATACTGCCCCTATGTACAAGAATATAACTACTATAATACTGCCCCTATGTATATGAATATAACTACTATAATACTGCCCCTATGTACAAGAATATAACTACTATAATGCTGCCCCCTATGTACAAGAATATAACTACTCTAATGCTGCCCCCTATGTACAAGAATATAACTACTATAATACTGCCCCCTATGTACAAGAATATAACTACTATAATACTGCTCCTATGTACAAGAATATAACTACTATAATACTGCCCCTATGTACAGAAACATAACTACTATAATACTGCTCCTATGTACAGGAATATAACTACTATAATACTGCTCCTATGTACAAGAATATAACTACTATAATACTGCTCCTATGTACAAGAATATAACTACTATAATGCTGCCCCCTATGTACAAGAATATAACTACTATAATACTGCTCCTATGTACAATAATATAACTACTATAATACTTCCTCTATGTACAAGAATATAACTACTATAATACTGCTCCTATGTACAAGAATATAGCTACTATAATACTGCCCCCTATGTGCAGGAATATAACTACTATAATACTGCTCCTATATACAAGAATATAACTACTATAATACTGCTCCTATGCACAAGAATATAACTACTATAATACTGTCCCCTATGTACAAGAATATAACTACTATAATACTGCCCCTATGTACAAGAATATAACTACTATAATACTGCTCCTATGTACAAGAATATAACTACTATAATACTGCTCCTATGTACAAGAATATAACTACTATAATACTGCCCTCTATGTACAAGAATATGTCTACTATAATACTGCCCCTATGTACAAGAATATAACTACTATAATACTGCCCCCTATGTACAAGAATATAACTACTATAATACTGCTCCTATGTGCAAGAATATAACTACTATAATACTGCTCCTATGTACAAGAATATAACTACTATAATACTGCTCCTATGTACAAGAATATAACTACTATAATACTGCCCCCTATGTACAAGAATATAACTACTATAATACTGCTCCATATGTACAAGAATATAACTACTATAATACTGCTCCCTATGTACAAGAATATAACTACTATAATACTGCCCCTATGTACAAGAATATAACTACTATAATACTGCTCCATATGTACAAGAATATAACTACTATAATACTGCTCCTATGTACAAGAATATAACTACTATAATACTGCCCCTATGTACAAGAATATAACTACTATAATACTGCTCCTATGTACAAGAATATAACTACTATAATACTGCCCCTATGTACAAGAATATAACTACTATAATACTGCTCCATATGTACAAGAATATAACTACTATAATACTGCCCCTATGTACAAGAATATAACTACTATAATACTGCTCCATATGTACAAGAATATAACTACTATAATACTGCTCCCTATGTAGAATAATATAACTACTATAATACTGCCCTCTATGTACAAGAATATATCTACTATAATACTGCCCCTATGTACAAGAATATATCTACTATAATACTGCCCCTATGTACAAGAATATAACTACTATAATACTGCTCCTATGTACAAGAATATAACTACTATAATACTTCCCCCTTATGTACAAGAATATAACTACTATAATACTGCTCCATATGTACAAGAATATAACTACTATAATACTGCCCCTATGTACAAGAATATAACTACTATAATAGTGCTCCGTATGTACAAGAATATAACTACTATAATACTGCTCCCTATGTACAAGAATAGAACTACTATAATACTGCTCCTATGTACAATAATATAACTACTATAATACTGCCCCCTATGTACAAGAATATAACTACTATAATACTGCTCCATATGTACAGGACTATAACTACTATAATACTGCCCCCTATGTACAAGAATATAACTACTATAATACTGCTCTTATGTACAAGAATATAATTACTATAATACTGCCCCCTATGTACAAGAATATAACTACTATAATACTGCTCCTATGTACAAGAATATAAGTACTATAATACTGTCCCCTATGTACAAGAATATAACTACTATAATACTGCTCCATATGTACAAGAATATAACTACTATAATACTGTCCCCTATGTACAAGAATATAACTAGTATAATACTGCCCCCTATGTACAAGAATATAACTACTATAATACTGCCCCTATGTACAAGAATATAACTACTATAATACTGCCCCTATGTACAAGAATATAACTACTATAATACTGCCCCTATGTACAAGAATATAACTACTATAATACTGCCCCCTATGTACAAGAATATAACTACTCTAATACTGCCCCTATGTACAAGAATATAACTACTATAATACTGCTCCTATGTACAAGAATATAACTACTATAATACTGCTCCTATGTACAAGAATATAACTACTATAATACTGCCCCTATGTACAAGAATATAACTACTATAATACTGCTCCTATGTACAAGAATATAACTACTATAATACTGCCCCCATGTACAAGACTCTAACTACTATAATACTGCCCCCTATGTACAAGAATATAACTACTATAATACTGCTCCTATGTACAAGAATATAACTACTATAATACTGCTCCTATGTACAAGAATATAACTACTATAATACTGTCCCCTATGTACAAAAATATAGCTACTATAATACTGCTCCATATGTACAAGAATATAACTACTATAATACTGTCCCCTATGTACAAGAGTATAACTACTATAATACTGCTCCATATGTACAAGACTATAACTACTATAATACTGCCCCCTATGTACAAGAATATAACTACTATAATACTGCCCCCTATGTGCAAGAATATAACCACTATAATACTGCCCCTATGTACAAGAATATAACTACTATAATACTGCCCCTATGTACAAGAATATAACTACTATAATACTGCCCCTATGTATATAACTACTATAATACTGCCCCTATGTACAGGAATATAACTACTATAACACTGCCCCCTATGTACAAGAATATAACTACTATAATGCTGCCTCTATGTACAAGAATATAACTACTATAATACTGCCCCTATGTACATGAATATAACTACTATAATACTGCCCCCTATGTACAAGAATATAACTACTATAATACTGCTCCTATGTACAAGAATATAACTACTATAATACTGCCCCTATGTACAGGAATATAACTACTATAATACTGCCCCTATGTATATGAATATAACTACTATAATACTGCCCCTATGTACAAGAATATAACTACTATAATGCTGCCCCTATGTACAAGAATATAACTACTATAATGCTGCCCCCTATGTACAAGAATATAACTACTATAATACTGCCCCCTATGTACAAGAATATAACTACTACAATACTACTCCTATCTACAAGAATATAACTACTATAATACTGCCCCTATGTACAGGAACATAACTACTATAATACTGCCCCTATGTACAGGAATATAACTACTATAATACTGCTCCTATGTACAAGAATATAACTACTATAATACTGCCCCCTATGTACAAGAATATAACTACTATAATACTGATCCTATGTATAAGACTAAAACTACTATAATTCTGCCCCTATGTACAAGAATATAACTACTATAATACTGCTCCTATGTACAAGAATATAACTACTATAATACTGCCCCTATGTACAAGAATATAACTACTATAATACTGCCCCCTATGTACAACAATATAACTACTATAATACTGCCCCTATGTATATGAATATAACTACTATAATACTGCCCCTATGTACAAGAATATAACTACTATAATGCTGCCCCCCTATGTACAAGAATATAACTACTGTAATGCTGCCCTCTATGTACAAGAATATAACTACTATAATACTGCCCCCTATGTACAAGAATATAACTACTACAATACTACTCCTATCTACAAGAATATAACTACTATAATACTGCCCCTATGTACAGGAACATAACTACTATAATACTGCCCCTATGTACAGGAATATAACTACTATAATACTGCTCCTATGTACAAGAATATAACTACTATAATACTGCTCCTATGTACAAGAATATAACTACTATAATGCTGCCCCCTATGTACAAGAATATAACTACTATAATACTGCTCCTATGTACAAGAATATAACTACTATAATGCTGTGCCCTATGTACAAGAATATAACTACTATAATGCTGCCACGTATGTACAAGAATATAACTACTATACTGCTGCCCCCTATGTACAAGAATATATCTACTATAATACTGCCCCTATGTACAAGAATATAACTACTATAATACTGCTCCTATGTACAAGAATATAACTACTATAATACTTCCCCCTTATGTACAAGAATATAACTACTATAATACTGCTCCATATGTACAAGAATATAACTACTATAATACTGCCCCTATGTACAAGAATATAACTACTATAATACTGCTCCCTATGTACAAGAATATAACTACTATAATACTGCTCCCTATGTACAAGAATATAACTACTATAATACTGCTCCTATGTACAATAATATAACTACTATAATACTGCCCCTATGTACAAGAATATAACTACTATAATACTGCTCCATATGTACAAGAATATAACTACTATAATACTGCTCCTATGTACAAGAATATAACTACTATAATACTGCCCCTATGTACAAGAATATAACTACTATAATACTGCTCCTATGTACAAGAATATAACTACTATAATACTGCCCCTATGTACAAGAATATAACTACTATAATACTGCCCCTATGTACAAGAATATAACTACTATAATACTGCCCCTATGTACAAGAATATAACTACTATAATACTGCTCCATATGTACAAGAATATAACTACTATAATACTGCCCCTATGTACAAGAATATAACTACTATAATACTGCTCCATATGTACAAGAATATAACTACTATAATACTGCTCCCTATGTAGAATAATATAACTACTATAATACTGCCCTCTATGTACAAGAATATATCTACTATAATACTGCCCCTATGTACAAGAATATAACTACTATAATATTGCTCCTATGTACAAGAATATAACTACTATAATACTGCTCCTATGTACAAGAATATAACTACTATAATACTGCCCTCTATGTACAAGAATATATCTACTATAATACTGCCCCTATGTACAAGAATATAACTACTATAATACTGCCCCCTATGTACAAGAATATAACTACTATAATACTGCTCCTATGTGCAAGAATATAACTACTATAATACTGCTCCTATGTACAAGAATATACTATAATACTGCTCCCTATGTACAAGAATATAACTACTATAATACTGCCCTCTATGTACAAGAATATATCTACTATAATACTGCCCCTATGTACAAGAATATAACTACTATAATACTGCTCCTATGTACAAGAATATAACTACTATAATACTTCCCCCTTATGTACAAGAATATAACTACTATAATACTGCTCCATATGTACAAGAATATAACTACTATAATACTGCCCCTATGTACAAGAATATAACTACTATAATACTGCTCCCTATGTACAAGAATATAACTACTATAATACTGCTCCCTATGTACAAGAATGTAACTACTATAATACTGCTCCTATGTACAATAATATAACTACTATAATACTGCCCCCTATGTACAAGAATATAACTACTATAATACTGCTCCATATGTACAAGACTATAACTACTATAATACTGCCCCTATGTACAAGAATATAACTACTATAATACTGCTCTTATGTACAAGAATATAATTACTATAATACTGCCCCCTATGTACAAGAATATAACTACTATAATACTGCTCCTATGTACAAGAATATAAGTACTATAATACTGTCCCCTATGTACAAGAATATAACTACTATAATACTGCTCCATATGTACAAGAATATAACTACTATAATACTGTCCCCTATGTACAAGAATATAACTACTATAATACTGCCCCCTATGTACAAGAATATAACTACTATAATACTGCCCCTATGTACAAGAATATAACTACTATAATACTGCCCCTATGTACAAGAATATAACTACTATAATACTGCCCCCTATGTACAAGAATATAACTACTCTAATACTGCCCCTATGTACAAGAATATAACTACTATAATACTGCTCCTATGTACAAGAATATAACTACTATAATACTGCTCCTATGTACAAGAATATAACTACTATAATACTGTACCCTATGTACAACAATATAGCTACTATAATACTGCTCCATATGTACAAGAATATAACTACTATAATACTGTCCCCTATGTACAAGAATATAACTACTATAATACTGCTCCATATGTACAAGACTATAACTACTATAATACTGCCCCCTATGTACAAGAATATAACTACTATAATACTGCCCCCTATGTGCAAGAATATAACCACTATAATACTGCCCCTATGTACAAGAATATAACTACTATAATACTGCCCCTATGTAAAAGAATATAACTACTATAATACTGCCCCTATGTACAAGAATATAACTACTATAATACTGCCCCTATGTATATAACTACTATAATACTGCCCCTATGTACAAGAATATAACTACTATAATACTGCTCCATATGTACAAGAATATAACTACTATAATACTGCTCCTATGTACAAGAATATAACTACTATAATACTGCCCCTATGTACAAGAATATAACTACTATAATACTGCTCCTATGTACAAGAATATAACTACTATAATACTGCCCCTATGTACAAGAATATAACTACTATAATACTGCTCCATATGTACAAGAATATAACTACTATAATACTGCCCCTATGTACAAGAATATAACTACTATAATACTGCTCCATATGTACAAGAATATAACTACTATAATACTGCTCCCTATGTAGAATAATATAACTACTATAATACTGCCCTCTATGTACAAGAATATATCTACTATAATACTGCCCCTATGTACAAGAATATAACTACTATAATACTGCTCCTATGTACAAGAATATAACTACTATAATACTTCCCCCTTATGTACAAGAATATAACTACTATAATACTGCTCCATATGTACAAGAATATAACTACTATAATACTGCCCCTATGTACAAGAATATAACTACTATAATACTGCTCCCTATGTACAAGAATATAACTACTATAATACTGCTCCCTATGTACAAGAATATAACTACTATAATACTGCTCCTATGTACAATAATATAACTACTATAATACTGCCCCTATGTACAAGAATATAACTACTATAATACTGCTCCATATGTACAAGAATATAACTACTATAATACTGCTCCTATGTACAAGAATATAACTACTATAATACTGCCCCTATGTACAAGAATATAACTACTATAATACTGCTCCTATGTACAAGAATATAACTACTATAATACTGCCCCTATGTACAAGAATATAACTACTATAATACTGCCCCTATGTACAAGAATATAACTACTATAATACTGCCCCTATGTACAAGAATATAACTACTATAATACTGCTCCATATGTACAAGAATATAACTACTATAATACTGCCCCTATGTACAAGAATATAACTACTATAATACTGCTCCATATGTACAAGAATATAACTACTATAATACTGCTCCCTATGTAGAATAATATAACTACTATAATACTGCCCTCTATGTACAAGAATATATCTACTATAATACTGCCCCTATGTACAAGAATATAACTACTATAATACTGCTCCTATGTACAAGAATATAACTACTATAATACTGCTCCTATGTACAAGAATATAACTACTATAATACTGCCCTCTATGTACAAGAATATATCTACTATAATACTGCCCCTATGTACAAGAATATAACTACTATAATACTGCCCCCTATGTACAAGAATATAACTACTATAATACTGCTCCTATGTGCAAGAATATAACTACTATAATACTGCTCCTATGTACAAGAATATACTATAATACTGCTCCCTATGTACAAGAATATAACTACTATAATACTGCCCTCTATGTACAAGAATATATCTACTATAATACTGCCCCTATGTACAAGAATATAACTACTATAATACTGCTCCTATGTACAAGAATATAACTACTATAATACTTCCCCCTTATGTACAAGAATATAACTACTATAATACTGCTCCATATGTACAAGAATATAACTACTATAATACTGCCCCTATGTACAAGAATATAACTACTATAATACTGCTCCCTATGTACAAGAATATAACTACTATAATACTGCTCCCTATGTACAAGAATATAACTACTATAATACTGCTCCTATGTACAATAATATAACTACTATAATACTGCCCCCTATGTACAAGAATATAACTACTATAATACTGCTCCATATGTACAAGACTATAACTACTATAATACTGCCCCTATGTACAAGAATATAACTACTATAATACTGCTCTTATGTACAAGAATATAATTACTATAATACTGCCCCCTATGTACAAGAATATAACTACTATAATACTGCTCCTATGTACAAGAATATAAGTACTATAATACTGTCCCCTATGTACAAGAATATAACTACTATAATACTGCTCCATATGTACAAGAATATAACTACTATAATACTGTCCCCTATGTACAAGAATATAACTACTATAATACTGCCCCCTATGTACAAGAATATAACTACTATAATACTGCCCCTATGTACAAGAATATAACTACTATAATACTGCCCCTATGTACAAGAATATAACTACTATAATACTGCCCCCTATGTACAAGAATATAACTACTCTAATACTGCCCCTATGTACAAGAATATAACTACTATAATACTGCTCCTATGTACAAGAATATAACTACTATAATACTGCTCCTATGTACAAGAATATAACTACTATAATACTGTACCCTATGTACAACAATATAGCTACTATAATACTGCTCCATATGTACAAGAATATAACTACTATAATACTGTCCCCTATGTACAAGAATATAACTACTATAATACTGCTCCATATGTACAAGACTATAACTACTATAATACTGCCCCCTATGTACAAGAATATAACTACTATAATACTGCCCCCTATGTGCAAGAATATAACCACTATAATACTGCCCCTATGTACAAGAATATAACTACTATAATACTGCCCCTATGTAAAAGAATATAACTACTATAATACTGCCCCTATGTACAAGAATATAACTACTATAATACTGCCCCTATGTATATAACTACTATAATACTGCCCCTATGTACAAGAATATAACTACTATAATACTGCTCCATATGTACAAGAATATAACTACTATAATACTGCTCCTATGTACAAGAATATAACTACTATAATACTGCCCCTATGTACAAGAATATAACTACTATAATACTGCTCCTATGTACAAGAATATAACTACTATAATACTGCCCCTATGTACAAGAATATAACTACTATAATACTGCTCCATATGTACAAGAATATAACTACTATAATACTGCCCCTATGTACAAGAATATAACTACTATAATACTGCTCCATATGTACAAGAATATAACTACTATAATACTGCTCCCTATGTAGAATAATATAACTACTATAATACTGCCCTCTATGTACAAGAATATATCTACTATAATACTGCCCCTATGTACAAGAATATAACTACTATAATACTGCTCCTATGTACAAGAATATAACTACTATAATACTGCTCCTATGTACAAGAATATAACTACTATAATACTGCCCTCTATGTACAAGAATATATCTACTATAATACTGCCCCTATGTACAAGAATATAACTACTATAATACTGCCCCTTATGTACAAGAATATAACTACTATAATACTGCTCCTATGTGCAAGAATATAACTACTATAATACTGCTCCTATGTACAAGAATATAACTACTATAATACTGCTCCCTATGTACAAGAATATAACTACTATAATACTGCCCTCTATGTACAAGAATATATCTACTATAATACTGCCCCTATGTACAAGAATATAACTACTATAATACTGCTCCTATGTACAAGAATATAACTACTATAATACTTCCCCCTTATGTACAAGAATATAACTACTATAATACTGCTCCATATGTACAAGAATATAACTACTATAATACTGCCCCTATGTACAAGAATATAACTACTATAATACTGCTCCCTATGTACAAGAATATAACTACTATAATACTGCTCCCTATGTACAAGAATATAACTACTATAATACTGCTCCTATGTACAATAATATAACTACTATAATACTGCCCCTATGTACAAGAATATAACTACTATAATACTGCTCCATATGTACAAGAATATAACTACTATAATACTGCTCCTATGTACAAGAATATAACTACTATAATACTGCCCCTATGTACAAGAATATAACTACTATAATACTGCTCCTATGTACAAGAATATAACTACTATAATACTGCCCCTATGTACAAGAATATAACTACTATAATACTGCCCCTATGTACAAGAATATAACTACTATAATACTGCCCCTATGTACAAGAATATAACTACTATAATACTGCTCCATATGTACAAGAATATAACTACTATAATACTGCCCCTATGTACAAGAATATAACTACTATAATACTGCTCCATATGTACAAGAATATAACTACTATAATACTGCTCCCTATGTAGAATAATATAACTACTATAATACTGCCCTCTATGTACAAGAATATATCTACTATAATACTGCCCCTATGTACAAGAATATAACTACTATAATACTGCTCCTATGTACAAGAATATAACTACTATAATACTGCTCCTATGTACAAGAATATAACTACTATAATACTGCCCTCTATGTACAAGAATATATCTACTATAATACTGCCCCTATGTACAAGAATATAACTACTATAATACTGCCCCCTATGTACAAGAATATAACTACTATAATACTGCTCCTATGTGCAAGAATATAACTACTATAATACTGCTCCTATGTACAAGAATATACTATAATACTGCTCCCTATGTACAAGAATATAACTACTATAATACTGCCCTCTATGTACAAGAATATATCTACTATAATACTGCCCCTATGTACAAGAATATATCTACTATAATACTGCTCCTATGTACAAGAATATAACTACTATAATACTTCCCCCTTATGTACAAGAATATAACTACTATAATACTGCTCCATATGTACAAGAATATAACTACTATAATACTGCCCCTATGTACAAGAATATAACTACTATAATACTGCTCCCTATGTACAAGAATATAACTACTATAATACTGCTCCCTATGTACAAGAATATAACTACTATAATACTGCTCCTATGTACAATAATATAACTACTATAATACTGCCCCCTATGTACAAGAATATAACTACTATAATACTGCTCCATATGTACAAGACTATAACTACTATAATACTGCCCCTATGTACAAGAATATAACTACTATAATACTGCTCTTATGTACAAGAATATAATTACTATAATACTGCCCCCTATGTACAAGAATATAACTACTATAATACTGCTCCTATGTACAAGAATATAAGTACTATAATACTGTCCCCTATGTACAAGAATATAACTACTATAATACTGCTCCATATGTACAAGAATATAACTACTATAATACTGTCCCCTATGTACAAGAATATAACTACTATAATACTGCCCCCTATGTACAAGAATATAGCTACTATAATACTGCCCCTATGTACAAGAATATAACTACTATAATACTGCCCCTATGTACAAGAATATAACTACTATAATACTGCCCCCTATGTACAAGAATATAACTACTCTAATACTGCCCCTATGTACAAGAATATAACTACTATAATACTGCTCCTATGTACAAGAATATAACTACTATAATACTGCTCCTATGTACAAGAATATAACTACTATAATACTGTACCCTATGTACAACAATATAGCTACTATAATACTGCTCCATATGTACAAGAATATAACTACTAGAATACTGTCCCCTATGTACAAGAATATAACTACTATAATACTGCTCCATATGTACAAGACTATAACTACTATAATACTGCCCCCTATGTACAAGAATATAACTACTATAATACTGCCCCCTATGTGCAAGAATATAACCACTATAATACTGCCCCTATGTACAAGAATATAACTACTATAATACTGCCCCTATTTAAAAGAATATAACTACTATAATACTGCCCCTATGTACAAGAATATAACTACTATAATACTGCCCCTATGTATATAACTACTATAATACTGCCCCTATGTACAGGAATATAACTACTATAACACTGCCCCCTATGTACAAGAATATAACTACTATAATGCTGCCTCTATGTACAAGAATATAACTACTATAATACTGCCCCTATGTACAAGAATATAACTACTATAATACTGCCCCCTATGTACAAGAATATAACTACTATAATACTGCTCCTATGTACAAGAATATAACTACTATAATACTGCCCCTATGTACAAGAATATAACTACTATAATACTGCCCCTATGTATATGAATATAACTACTATAATACTGCCCCTATGTACAAGAATATAACTACTATAATGCTGCCCCCTATGTACAAGAATATAACTACTATAATGCTGCCCCCTATGTCCAAGAATATAACTACTATAATACTGCCCCCTATGTACAAGAATATAACTACTACAATACTACTCCTATCTACAAGAATATAACTACTATAATACTGCCCCTATGTACAGGAACATAACTACTATAATACTGCCCCTATGTACAGGAATATAACTACTATAATACTGCTCCTATGTACAAGAATATAACTACTATAATACTGCTCCTATGTACAAGAATATAACTACTATAATGCTGCCCCCTATGTACAAGAATATAACTACTATAATACTGCTCCTATGTACAAGAATACAACTACTATAATGCTGCGCCCTATGTACAAGAATATAACTACTATAATGCTGCCACCTATGTACAAGAATATAACTACTATACTGCTGCCCCCTATGTACAAGAATATATCTACTATAATACTGCTCGTATGTACAAGAATATAACTACTATAATACTGCCCCTATGTACAAGAATATAACTACTATAATACTGCTCCTATGTACAAGAATATAGCTACTATAATACTGCTCCTATGTACTAGAATATAGCTACTATAATACTGCCCCCTATGTACAAGAATATAACTACTATAATACTGCCCTTTGTATATAACTACTATAACACTGCCCCTATGTACAAGAATATAACTACTATAATACTGCCCCTATGTACAAGAATATAACTACTATAATACTGCCCCTATGTATATAACTACTATAATACTGCCCCTATGTGCAAGAATATAACTACTATAATACTGCCCCCTATGTACAAGAATATAACTACTATAATGCTGCCTCTATGTACAAGAATATAACTACTATAATTCTGCCCCCTATGTACAAGAATATAACTACTATAATACTGATCCTATGTATAAGACTAAAACTACTATAATTCTGCCCCCTATGTACAAGAATATAACTACTATAATACTGCTCCTATGTACAAGAATATAACTACTATAATACTGCCCCTATGTACAAGAATATAACTACTATAATACTGCCCCTATGTATATGAATATAACTACTATAATACTGCCCCTATGTACAAGAATATAACTACTATAATGCTGCCCCCTATGTACAAGAATATAACTACTCTAATGCTGCCCCCTATGTACAAGAATATAACTACTATAATACTGCCCCCTATGTACAAGAATATAACTACTATAATACTGCTCCTATGTACAAGAATATAACTACTATAATACTGCCCCTATGTACAGAAACATAACTACTATAATACTGCTCCTATGTACAGGAATATAACTACTATAATACTGCTCCTATGTACAAGAATATAACTACTATAATACTGCTCCTATGTACAAGAATATAACTACTATAATGCTGCCCCCTATGTACAAGAATATAACTACTATAATACTGCTCCTATGTACAAGAATATAACTACTATAATACTGCCTCTATGTACAAGAATATAACTACTATAATGCTGCCCCCTATGTAAAAGAATATAACTACTATAATGCTGCCACCTATGTACAAGAATATAACTACTATACTGCTGCTCCCTATGTACAAGAATATAACTACTATAATACTGCTCCTATGTACAAGAATATAACTACTATAATACTGCCCCTATGTACAAGAATATAACTACTATAATACTGCTCCTATGTACAAGAATATAGCTGCTATAATACTGCCCCCTATGTGCAGGAATATAACTACTATAATACTGCTCCTATATACAAGAATATAACTACTATAATACTGCTCCTATGTATAAGAATATAACTACTATAATACTGTCCCCTATGTACAAGAATATAACTACTATAATACTGCCCCTATGTACAAGAATATAACTACTATAATACTGCTCCTATGTACAAGAATATAACTACTATAATACTGCTCCTATGTACAAGAATATAACTACTATAATACTGCCCTCTATGTACAAGAATATATCTACTATAATACTGCCCCTATGTACAAGAATATAACTACTATAATACTGCCCCCTATGTACAAGAATATAACTACTATAATACTGCTCCTATGTGCAAGAATATCACTACTATAATACTGCTCCTATGTACAAGAATATAACTACTATAATACTGCTCCTATGTACAAGAATATAACTACTATAATACTGCCCCCTATGTACAAGAATATAACTACTATAATACTGCTCCATATGTACAAGAATATAACTACTATAATACTGCTCCCTATGTACAAGAATATAACTACTATAATACTGCCCCTATGTACAAGAATATAACTACTATAATACTGCTCCATATGTACAAGAATATAACTACTATAATACTGCTCCTATGTACAAGAATATAACTACTATAATACTGCCCCTATGTACAAGAATATAACTACTATAATACTGCTCCTATGTACAAGAATATAACTACTATAATACTGCCCCTATGTACAAGAATATAACTACTATAATACTGCTCCATATGTACAAGAATATAACTACTATAATACTGCCCCTATGTACAAGAATATAACTACTATAATACTGCTCCATATGTACAAGAATATAACTACTATAATACTGCTCCCTATGTAGAATAATATAACTACTATAATACTGCCCTCTATGTACAAGAATATATCTACTATAATACTGCCCCTATGTACAAGAATATAACTACTATAATACTGCTCCTATGTACAAGAATATAACTACTATAATACTGCTCCTATGTACAAGAATATAACTACTATAATACTGCCCTCTATGTACAAGAATATATCTACTATAATACTGCCCCTATGTACAAGAATATAACTACTATAATACTGCCCCCTATGTACAAGAATATAACTACTATAATACTGCTCCTATGTGCAAGAATATAACTACTATAATACTGCTCCTATGTACAAGAATATAACTACTATAATACTGCTCCCTATGTACAAGAATATAACTACTATAATACTGCCCTCTATGTACAAGAATATGTCTGCTATAATACTGCCCCTATGTACAAGAATATAACTACTATAATACTGCTCCTATGTACAAGAATATAACTACTATAATACTTCCCCCTTATGTACAAGAATATAACTACTATAATACTGCTCCATATGTACAAGAATATAACTACTATAATACTGCCCCTATGTACAAGAATATAACTACTATAATACTGCTCCGTATGTACAAGAATATAACTACTATAATACTGCTCCCTATGTACAAGAATATAACTACTATAATACTGCTCCTATGTACAATAATATAACTACTATAATACTGCCCCCTATGTACAAGAATATAACTACTATAATACTGCTCCATATGTACAGGACTATAACTACTATAATACTGCCCCCTATGTACAAGAATATAACTACTATAATACTGCTCTTATGTACAAGAATATAATTACTATAATACTGCCCCCTATGTACAACAATATAACTACTATAATACTGCTCCTATGTACAAGAATATAACTACTATAATACTGTCCCCTATGTACAAGAATATAACTACTATAATACTGCTACATATGTACAAGAATATAACTACTATAATACTGCTCTTATGTACAAGAATATAATTACTATAATACTGCCCCCTATGTACAAGAATATAACTACTATAATACTGCTCCTATGTACAAGAATATAACTACTATAATACTGTCCCCTATGTACAAGAATATAACTACTATAATACTGCTCCATATGTACAAGAATATAACTACTATAATACTGTCCCCTATGTACAAGAATATAACTACTATAATACTGCCCCCTATGTACAAGAATATAACTACTATAATACTGCCCCTATGTACAAGAATATAACTACTATAATACTGCCCCTATGTACAAGAATATAACTACTATAATACTGCTCCATATGTACAAGAATATAACTACTATAATACTGCTCCTATGTACAAGAATATAACTACTATAATACTGCTCCTATGTACAAGAATATAACTACTATAATACTGTCCCCTATGTACAAGAATATAGCTACTATAATACTGCTCCATATGTACAAGAATATAACTACTATAATACTGTCTCCTATGTACAAGAATATAACTACTATAATACTGCTCCATATGTACAAGACTCTAACTACTATAATACTGCCCCCTATGTACAAGAATATAACTACTATAATACTGCTCCTATGTACAAGAATATAACTACTATAATACTGCTCCTATGTACAAGAATATAACTACTATAATACTGTCCCCTATGTACAAGAATATAGCTACTATAATACTGCTCCATATGTACAAGAATATAACTACTATAATACTGTCCCCTATGTACAAGAATATAACTACTATAATACTGCTCCATATGTACAAGACTATAACTACTATAATACTGCCCCCTATGTACAAGAATATAACTACTATAATACTGCCCCCTATGTGCAAGAATATAACCACTATAATACTGCCCCTATGTACAAGAATATAACTACTATAATACTGCCCCTATGTACAAGAATATAACTACTATAATACTGCCCCTATGTATATAACTACTATAATACTGCCCTATGTACAGGAATATAACTACTATAACACTGCCCCCTATGTACAAGAATATAACTACTATAATGCTGCCTCTATGTACAAGAATATAACTACTATAATACTGCCCCTATGTACATGAATATAACTACTATAATACTGCTCCTATGTACAAGAATATAACTACTATAATACTGCTCCATATGTACAAGAATATAACTACTATAATACTGCTCCTATGTACAAGAATATAACTACTATAATACTGCTCCTATGTACAAGAATATAACTACTATAATACTGCTCCTATGTACAAGAATATAACTACTTTAATACTGCTCCATATGTACAAGAATATAACTACTATAATACTGCCCCTATGTACAAGAATATAACTACTATAATACTGCTCCAATGTACCAGAATATAACTGCTATAATACTGCCCCTATGTACAAGAATATAACTACTATAATACTGCCTCCTATGTACAAGAATATAACTACTATAATACTGCCCCCTATGTACAAGAATATAACTACTATAATACTGCTCCATATGTACAAGAATATAACTACTATAATACTGCTCCTATGTACAAGAATATAACTACTATAATACTGCTCCTATGTACAAGAATATAACTACTATAATACTGCTCCTATATACAAGAATATAACTACCATATTACTGCTCCTATGTACAAGAATATAACTACTATAATACTGCCCCTATGTAAAAGAATATAACTACTATAATACTGCTCCCTATGTACAAGAATATAACTACTATAATACTGCTCCTATGTACAAGAATATAAGTACTATAATACTGTTCCCTATGTACAAGAATATAACTACTATAATACTGCTCCTATGTACAAGAATATAATTACTATAATACTGCTCCTATGTACAAGAATATAACAACTATAATACTGCCCTCTATGTACAAGAATATATCTACTATAATACTGCCCCTATGTACAAGAATATAACTACTATAATACTGCTCCTATGTACAAGAATATAACTACTATAATACTGCTCCCTATGTACAAGAATATAACTACTATAATACTGTCCCTATGTACAAGAATATAACTACTATAATACTGCTCCATATGTACAAGAATATAACTACTATAATACTGCTCCTATGTACAAGAATATAACTACTATAATACTGCCCCTATGTACAAGAATATAACTACTATAATACTGCTCCTATGTACAAGAATATAACTACTATAATACTGCCCCTATGTACAAGAATATAACTACTATAATACTGCTCCATATGTATAAGAATATAACTACTATAATACTGCCCCTATGTAGAATAATATAACTACTATAATACTGCCCTCTATGTACAAGAATATATCTACTATAATACTGCCCCTATGTACAAAAATATAACTACTATAATACTGCTCCTATGTACAAGAATATAACTACTATAATACTGCTCCTATGTATAAGAATATAACTACTATAATGCTGCCCTCTATGTACAAGAATATAACTACTATAATGCTGCCTCTATGTACAAGAATATAACTACTATAATACTGCCCCCTATGTACAAGAATATAACTACTATAATACTGCCCCCTATGTACAAGAATATAACTACTATAATACTGCTCCTATGTACAAGAATATAACTACTATAATACTGCCCCTATGTACAAGAATATAACTACTATAATACTGCCCCTATGTATATGAATATAACTACTATAATACTGCCCCTATGTACAAGAATATAACTACTATAATGCTGCCCCCTATGTACAAGAATATAACTACTATAATGCTGCCCCCTATGTACAAGAATATAACTACTATAATACTGCCCCCTATGTACAAGAATATAACTACTACAATACTACTCCTATCTACAAGAATATAACTACTATAATACTGCCCCTATGTACAGGAACATAACTACTATAATACTGCCCCTATGTACAGGAATATAACTACTATAATACTGCTCCTATGTACAAGAATATAACTACTATAATACTGCCCCCTATGTACAAGAATATAACTACTATAATACTGATCCTATGTATAAGACTAAAACTACTATAATTCTGCCCCCTATGTACAAGAATATAACTACTATAATACTGCTCCTATGTACAAGAATATAACTACTATAATACTGCCCCTATGTACAAGAATATAACTACTATAATACTGCCCCTATGTATATGAAGATAACTACTATAATACTGCCCCTATGTACAAGAATATAACTACTATAATGCTGCCCCCTATGTACAAGAATATAACTACTATAATACTGCTCCTATCTACAAGAATATAACTACTATAATACTGCCCCTATGTACAGGAACATAACTACTATAATACTGCCCCTATGTACAGGAATATAACTACTATAATACTGCTCCTATGTACAAGAATATAACTACTATAATACTGCTCCTATGTACAAGAATATAACTACTATAATGCTGCCCCCTATGTACAAGAATATAACTACTATAATACTGCTCCTATGTACAAGAATATAACTACTATAATGCTGCCCCCTATGTACAAGAATATAACTATTATAATACTGCTCCTATGTACAAGAATATAACTACTATAATGCTGCCCCCTATGTACAAGAATATAACTACTATAATACTGCTCCTATGTACAAGAATATAACTACTATACTGCTGCCCCTATGTACAAGAATATAACTACTATAATACTGCTCCTATGTACAAGAATATAGCTACTATAATACTGCTCATATGTACTAGAATATAGCTACTATAATACTGCCCCCTATGTACAAGAATATAACTACTATAATACTGCCCTTTGTATATAACTACTATAACACTGCCCCTATGTACAAGAATATAACTACTATAATACTGCCCCTATGTACAAGAATATAACTACTATAATACTGCCCCTATGTATATAACTACTATAATACTGCCCCTATGTGCAAGAATATAACTACTATAATACTGCCCCCTATGTTCAAGAATATAACTACTATAATGCTGCCTCTATGTACAAGAATATAACTATTATAATACTGCTCCTATGTACAAGAATATAACTACTATAATGCTGCCCCCTATGTACAAGAATATATCTACTATAATACTGCTCCTATGTACAAGAATATAACTACTATAATACTGCCCCTATGTGCAAGAATATAACTACTATAATACTGCCCCCTATGTTCAAGAATATAACTACTATAATGCTGCCTCTATGTTCAAGAATATAACTATTATAATACTGCTCCTATGTACAAGAATATAACTACTATAATGCTGCCCCCTATGTACAAGAATATATCTACTATAATACTGCTCCTATGTACAAGAATATAACTACTATAATACTGCCCCTATGTACAAGAATATAACTACTATAATACTGCTCCTATGTCCAAGAATATAGCTACTATAATACTGCTCATATGTACTAGAATATAGCTACTATAATACTGCCCCCTATGTACAAGAATATAACTACTATAATACTGCCCTTTGTATATAACTACTATAACACTGCCCCTATGTACAAGAATATAACTACTATAATACTGCCCCTATGTACAAGAATATAACTACTATAATACTGCCCCTATGTATATAACTACTATAATACTGCCCCTATGTGCAAGAATATAACTACTATAATACTGCCCCCTATGTTCAAGAATATAACTACTATAATGCTGCCTCTATGTACAAGAATATAACTACTATAATTCTGCCCCCTATGTACAAGAATATAACTACTATAATACTGCCCCCTATGTACAAGAATATAACTACTATAATACTGATCCTATGTATAAGACTAAAACTACTATAATTCTGCCCCCTATGTACAAGAATATAACTACTATAATACTGCTCCTATGTACAAGAATATAACTACTATAATACTGCCCCTATGTACAAGAATATAACTACTATAATACTGCCCCTATGTATATGAATATAACTACTATAATACTGCCCCTATGTACAAGAATATAACTACTATAATGCTGCCCCCTATGTACAAGAATATAACTACTCTAATGCTGCCCCCTATGTACAAGAATATAACTACTATAATACTGCCCCCTATGTACAAGAATATAACTACTATAATACTGCTCCTATGTACAAGAATATAACTACTATAATACTGCCCCTATGTACAGAAACATAACTACTATAATACTGCTCCTATGTACAGGAATATAACTACTATAATACTGCTCCTATGTACAAGAATATAACTACTATAATACTGCTCCTATGTACAAGAATATAACTACTATAATGCTGCCCCCTATGTACAAGAATATAACTACTATAATACTGCTCCTATGTACAATAATATAACTACTATAATACTTCCTCTATGTACAAGAATATAACTACTATAATACTGCTCCTATGTACAAGAATATAGCTACTATAATACTGCCCCCTATGTGCAGGAATATAACTACTATAATACTGCTCCTATATACAAGAATATAACTACTATAATACTGCTCCTATGCACAAGAATATAACTACTATAATACTGTCCCCTATGTACAAGAATATAACTACTATAATACTGCCCCTATGTACAAGAATATAACTACTATAATACTGCTCCTATGTACAAGAATATAACTACTATAATACTGCTCCTATGTACAAGAATATAACTACTATAATACTGCCCTCTATGTACAAGAATATGTCTACTATAATACTGCCCCTATGTACAAGAATATAACTACTATAATACTGCCCCCTATGTACAAGAATATAACTACTATAATACTGCTCCTATGTGCAAGAATATAACTACTATAATACTGCTCCTATGTACAAGAATATAACTACTATAATACTGCTCCTATGTACAAGAATATAACTACTATAATACTGCCCCCTATGTACAAGAATATAACTACTATAATACTGCTCCATATGTACAAGAATATAACTACTATAATACTGCTCCCTATGTACAAGAATATAACTACTATAATACTGCCCCTATGTACAAGAATATAACTACTATAATACTGCTCCATATGTACAAGAATATAACTACTATAATACTGCTCCTATGTACAAGAATATAACTACTATAATACTGCCCCTATGTACAAGAATATAACTACTATAATACTGCTCCTATGTACAAGAATATAACTACTATAATACTGCCCCTATGTACAAGAATATAACTACTATAATACTGCTCCATATGTACAAGAATATAACTACTATAATACTGCCCCTATGTACAAGAATATAACTACTATAATACTGCTCCATATGTACAAGAATATAACTACTATAATACTGCTCCCTATGTAGAATAATATAACTACTATAATACTGCCCTCTATGTACAAGAATATATCTACTATAATACTGCCCCTATGTACAAGAATATATCTACTATAATACTGCCCCTATGTACAAGAATATAACTACTATAATACTGCTCCTATGTACAAGAATATAACTACTATAATACTTCCCCCTTATGTACAAGAATATAACTACTATAATACTGCTCCATATGTACAAGAATATAACTACTATAATACTGCCCCTATGTACAAGAATATAACTACTATAATAGTGCTCCGTATGTACAAGAATATAACTACTATAATACTGCTCCCTATGTACAAGAATAGAACTACTATAATACTGCTCCTATGTACAATAATATAACTACTATAATACTGCCCCCTATGTACAAGAATATAACTACTATAATACTGCTCCATATGTACAGGACTATAACTACTATAATACTGCCCCCTATGTACAAGAATATAACTACTATAATACTGCTCTTATGTACAAGAATATAATTACTATAATACTGTCCCCTATGTACAAGAATATAACTAGTATAATACTGCCCCCTATGTACAAGAATATAACTACTATAATACTGCCCCTATGTACAAGAATATAACTACTATAATACTGCCCCTATGTACAAGAATATAACTACTATAATACTGCCCCTATGTACAAGAATATAACTACTATAATACTGCCCCCTATGTACAAGAATATAACTACTCTAATACTGCCCCTATGTACAAGAATATAACTACTATAATACTGCTCCTATGTACAAGAATATAACTACTATAATACTGCTCCTATGTACAAGAATATAACTACTATAATACTGCCCCTATGTACAAGAATATAACTACTATAATACTGCTCCTATGTACAAGAATATAACTACTATAATACTGCCCCCATGTACAAGACTCTAACTACTATAATACTGCCCCCTATGTATAAGAATATAACTACTATAATACTGCTCCTATGTACAAGAATATAACTACTATAATACTGCTCCTATGTACAAGAATATAACTACTATAATACTGTCCCCTATGTACAAAAATATAGCTACTATAATACTGCTCCATATGTACAAGAATATAACTACTATAATACTGTCCCCTATGTACAAGAATATAACTACTATAATACTGCTCCATATGTACAAGACTATAACTACTATAATACTGCCCCCTATGTACAAGAATATAACTACTATAATACTGCCCCCTATGTGCAAGAATATAACCACTATAATACTGCCCCTATGTACAAGAATATAACTACTATAATACTGTCCCTATGTACAAGAATATAACTACTATAATACTGCCCCTATGTATATAACTACTATAATACTGCCCCTATGTACAGGAATATAACTACTATAACACTGCCCCCTATGTACAAGAATATAACTACTATAATGCTGCCTCTATGTACAAGAATATAACTACTATAATACTGCCCCTATGTACATGAATATAACTACTATAATACTGCCCCCTATGTACAAGAATATAACTACTATAATACTGCTCCTATGTACAAGAATATAACTACTATAATACTGCCCCTATGTACAGGAATATAACTACTATAATACTGCCCCTATGTATATGAATATAACTACTATAATACTGCCCCTATGTACAAGAATATAACTACTATAATGCTGCCCCTATGTACAAGAATATAACTACTATAATGCTGCCCCCTATGTACAAGAATATAACTACTATAATACTGCCCCCTATGTACAAGAATATAACTACTACAATACTACTCCTATCTACAAGAATATAACTACTATAATACTGCCCCTATGTACAGGAACATAACTACTATAATACTGCCCCTATGTACAGGAATATAACTACTATAATACTGCTCCTATGTACAAGAATATAACTACTATAATACTGCCCCCTATGTACAAGAATATAACTACTATAATACTGATCCTATGTATAAGACTAAAACTACTATAATTCTGCCCCTATGTACAAGAATATAACTACTATAATACTGCTCCTATGTACAAGAATATAACTACTATAATACTGCCCCTATGTACAAGAATATAACTACTATAATACTGCCCCCTATGTACAACAATATAACTACTATAATACTGCCCCTATGTATATGAATATAACTACTATAATACTGCCCCTATGTACAAGAATATAACTACTATAATGCTGCCCCCCTATGTACAAGAATATAACTACTGTAATGCTGCCCTCTATGTACAAGAATATAACTACTATAATACTGCCCCCTATGTACAAGAATATAACTACTACAATACTACTCCTATCTACAAGAATATAACTACTATAATACTGCCCCTATGTACAGGAACATAACTACTATAATACTGCCCCTATGTACAGGAATATAACTACTATAATACTGCTCCTATGTACAAGAATATAACTACTATAATACTGCTCCTATGTACAAGAATATAACTACTATAATGCTGCCCCCTATGTACAAGAATATAACTACTATAATACTGCTCCTATGTACAAGAATATAACTACTATAATGCTGTGCCCTATGTACAAGAATATAACTACTATAATGCTGCCACGTATGTACAAGAATATAACTACTATACTGCTGCCCCCTATGTACAAGAATATATCTACTATAATACTGCTCCTATGTACAAGAATATAACTACTATAATACTGCCCCTATGTACAAGAATATAACTACTATAATACTGCTCCTATGTACAAGAATATAGCTACTATAATACTGCTCCTATGTACTAGAATATAGCTACTATAATACTGCCCCCTATGTACAAGAATATAACTACTATAATACTGCCCTATGTATATAACTACTATAACACTGCCCCTATGTACAAGAATATAACTACTATAATACTGCCCCTATGTACAAGAATATAACTACTATAATACTGCCCCTATGTATATAACTACTATAATATTGCCCCTATGTGCAAGAATATAGCTACTATAATACTGCCCCCTATGTACAAGAATATAACTACTATAATGCTGCCTCTACGTACAAGAATATAACTACTATAATTCTGCCCCCTATGTACAAGAATATAACTACTATAATACTGCTCCATATGTACAAGACTATAACTACTATAATACTGCCCCTATGTACAAGAATATAACTACTATAATACTGCTCTTATGTACAAGAATATAATTACTATAATACTGCCCCCTATGTACAAGAATATAACTACTATAATACTGCTCCTATGTACAAGAATATAAGTACTATAATACTGTCCCCTATGTACAAGAGTATAACTACTATAATACTGCTCCATATGTACAAGAATATAACTACTATAATACTGCCCCTATGTACAATAATATAACTACTATAATACTGTCCCCTATGTACAAGAATATAACTACTATAATACTGCCCCCTATGTACAAGAATATAACTACTATAATACTGCCCCTATGTACAAGAATATAACTACTATAATACTGCCCCTAGGTACAAGAATATAACTACTATAATACTGCCCCCTATGTACAAGAATATAACTACTCTAATACTGCCCAGAATATAACTACTATAATACTGCTCCTATGTACAAGAATATAACTACTATAATACTGCTCCTATGTACAAGAATATAACTACTATAATACTGTACCCTATGTACAAGAATATAGCTACTATAATACTGCTCCATATGTACAAGAATATAACTACTATAATACTGTCCCCTATGTACAAGAATATAACTACTATAATACTGCTCCATATGTACAAGACTATAACTACTATAATACTGCCCCCTATGTACAAGAATATAACTACTATAATACTGCCCCCTATGTGCAAGAATATAACCACTATAATACTGCCCCTATGTACAAGAATATAACTACTATAATACTGCCCCTATGTACAAGAATATAACTACTATAATACTGCCCCTATGTACAAGAATATAACTACTATAATACTGCCCCTATGTATATAACTACTATAATACTGCCCCTATGTACAGTAATATAACTACTATAACACTGCCCCCTATGTACAAGAATATAACTACTATAATGCTGCCTCTATGTACAAGAATATAACTACTATAATACTGCCCCCTATGTACAAGAATATAACTACTATAACACTGCCCCTATGTACAAGAATAAACTACTATAATACTGCCCCTATGTACAAGAATATAACTACTATAATACTGCCCCTATGTACAAGAATATAACTACTATAATACTGCCCCTATGTATATGAATATAACTACTATAATACTGCCCCTATGTACAGGAATATAACTACTATAATGCTGCCCCCTATGTACAAGAATATAACTACTATAATACTGCTCCTATGTACAAGAATATAACTACTATAATACTGCCCCTATGTACAAGAATATAACTACTATAATACTGCCCCTATGTATATTAATATAACTACTATAATACTGCCCCTATGTACAAGAATATAACTACTATAATGCTGCCCCCTATGTACAAGAATATAACTACTCTAATGCTGCCCCCTATGTACAAGAATATAACTACTATAATACTGCCCCCTATGTACAAGAATATAACTACTATAATACTGCTCCTATGTACAAGAATATAACTACTATAATACTGCCCCTATGTACAGAAACATAACTACTATAATACTGCTCCTATGTACAGGAATATAACTACTATAATACTGCCCCTATGTACAAGAATATAACTACTATAATACTGCTCCTATGTACAAGAATATAACTACTATAATACTGCCTCTATGTACAAGAATATAACTACTATAATGCTGCCCCCTATGTAAAAGAATATAACTACTATAATGCTGCCACCTATGTACAAGAATATAACTACTATACTGCTGCTCCCTATGTACAAGAATATAACTACTATAATACTGCTCCTATGTACAAGAATATAACTACTATAATACTGCCCCTATGTACAAGAATATAACTACTATAATACTGCCCCCTATGTACAAGAATATAACTACTACAATACTACTCCTATCTACAAGAATATAACTACTATAATACTGCCCCTATGTACAGGAACATAACTACTATAATACTGCCCCTATGTACAGGAATATAACTACTATAATACTGCTCCTATGTACAAGAATATAACTACTATAATACTGCTCCTATGTACAAGAATATAACTACTATAATGCTGCCCCCTATGTACAAGAATATAACTACTATAATACTGCTCCTATGTACAAGAAAATAACTACTATAATGCTGTGCCCTATGTACAAGAATATAACTACTATAATGCTGCCACGTATGTACAAGAATATAACTACTATACTGCTGCCCCCTATGTACAAGAATATATCTACTATAATACTGCTCCTATGTACAAGAATATAACTACTATAATACTGCCCCTATGTACAAGAATATAACTACTATAATACTGCTCCTATGTACAAGAATATAGCTACTATAATACTGCTCCTATGTACTAGAATATAGCTACTATAATACTGCCCCCTATGTACAAGAATATAACTACTATAATACTGCCCTATGTATATAACTACTATAACACTGCCCCTATGTACAAGAATATAACTACTATAATACTGCCCCTATGTACAAGAATATAACTACTATAATACTGCCCCTATGTATATAACTACTATAATATTGCCCCTATGTGCAAGAATATAACTACTATAATACTGCCCCCTATGTACAAGAATATAACTACTATAATGCTGCCTCTACGTACAAGAATATAACTACTATAATTCTGCCCCCTATGTACAAGAATATAACTACTATAATACTGCTCCATATGTACAAGACTATAACTACTATAATACTGCCCCTATGTACAAGAATATAACTACTATAATACTGCTCTTATGTACAAGAATATAATTACTATAATACTGCCCCCTATGTACAAGAATATAACTACTATAATACTGCTCCTATGTACAAGAATATAAGTACTATAATACTGTCCCCTATGTACAAGAGTATAACTACTATAATACTGCTCCATATGTACAAGAATATAACTACTATAATACTGTCCCCTATGTACAAGAATATAACTACTATAATACTGCCCCCTATGTACAAGAATATAACTACTATAATACTGCCCCTATGTACAAGAATATAACTACTATAATACTGCCCCTAGGTACAAGAATATAACTACTATAATACTGCCCCCTATGTACAAGAATATAACTACTCTAATACTGCCCAGAATATAACTACTATAATACTGCTCCTATGTACAAGAATATAACTACTATAATACTGCTCCTATGTACAAGAATATAACTACTATAATACTGTCCCCTATGTACAAGAATATAGCTACTATAATACTGCTCCATATGTACAAGAATATAACTACTATAATACTGTCCCCTATGTACAAGAATATAACTACTATAATACTGCTCCATATGTACAAGACTATAACTACTATAATACTGCCCCCTATGTACAAGAATATAACTACTATAATACTGCCCCCTATGTGCAAGAATATAACCACTATAATACTGCCCCTATGTACAAGAATATAACTACTATAATACTGCCCCTATGTACAAGAATATAACTACTATAATACTGCCCCTATGTACAAGAATATAACTACTATAATACTGCCCCTATGTATATAACTACTATAATACTGCCCCTATGTACAGGAATATAACTACTATAACACTGCCCCCTATGTACAAGAATATAACTACTATAATGCTGCCTCTATGTACAAGAATATAACTACTATAATACTGCCCCCTATGTACAAGAATATAACTACTATAACACTGCCCCTATGTACAAGAATAAACTACTATAATACTGCCCCTATGTACAAGAATATAACTACTATAATACTGCCCCTATGTACAAGAATATAACTACTATAATACTGCCCCTATGTATATGAATATAACTACTATAATACTGCCCCTATGTACAGGAATATAACTACTATAATGCTGCCCCCTATGTACAAGAATATAACTACTATAATACTGCTCCTATGTACAAGAATATAACTACTATAATACTGCCCCTATGTACAAGAATATAACTACTATAATACTGCCCCTATGTATATTAATATAACTACTATAATACTGCCCCTATGTACAAGAATATAACTACTATAATGCTGCCCCCTATGTACAAGAATATAACTACTCTAATGCTGCCCCCTATGTACAAGAATATAACTACTATAATACTGCCCCCTATGTACAAGAATATAACTACTATAATACTGCTCCTATGTACAAGAATATAACTACTATAATACTGCCCCTATGTACAGAAACATAACTACTATAATACTGCTCCTATGTACAGGAATATAACTACTATAATACTGCCCCTATGTACAAGAATATAACTACTATAATACTGCTCCTATGTACAAGAATATAACTACTATAATACTGCCTCTATGTAAAAGAACATAACTACTATAATGCTGCCACCTATGTACAAGAATATAACTACTATACTGCTGCTCCCTATGTACCAGAATATAACTACTATAATACTGCTCCTATGTACAAGAATATAACTACTATAATACTGCCCCTATGTACAAGAATATAACTACTATAATACTGCTCCTATGTACAAGAATATAGCTACTATAATACTGCCCCCTATGTGCAGGAATATAACTACTATAATACTGCTCCTATATACAAGAATATAACTACTATAATACTGCTCCTATGTACAAGAATATAACTACTATAATACTGTCCCCTATGTACAAGAATATAACTACTATAATACTGCCCCTATGTACAAGAATATAACTACTATAATACTGCTCCTATGTACAAGAATATAACTACTATAATACTGCTCCTATGTGCAAGAATATAACTACTATAATACTGCTCCTATGTACAAGAATATAACTACTATAATACTGCTCCTATGTACAAGAATATAACTACTATAATACTGCCCCCTATGTACAAGAATATAACTACTATAATACTGCTCCATATGTACAAGAATATAACTACTATAATACTGCTCCCTATGTACAAGAATATAACTACTATAATACTGCCCCTATGTACAAGAATATAACTACTATAATACTGCTCCATATGTACAAGAATATAACTACTATAATACTGCTCCTATGTACAAGAATATAACTACTATAATACTGCCCCTATGTACAAGAATATAACTACTATAATACTGCTCCTATGTACAAGAATATAACTACTATAATACTGCCCCTATGTACAAGAATATAACTACTATAATACTGCTCCATATGTACAAGAATATAACTACTATAATACTGCCCCTATGTACAAGAATATAACTACTATAATACTGCTCCATATGTACAAGAATATAACTACTATAATACTGCTCCCTATGTAGAATAATATAACTACTATAATACTGCCCTCTATGTACAAGAATATATCTACTATAATACTGCCCCTATGTACAAGAATATTACTACTATAATACTGCTCCTATGTACAAGAATATAACTACTATAATACCTCTCCTATGTACAAGAATATAACTACTATAATACTGCCCTCTATGTACAAGAATATATCTACTATAATACTGCCCCTATGTACAAGAATATAACTACTATAATACTGCCCCCTATGTATAAGAATATAACTACTATAATACTGCTCCTATGTGCAAGAATATAACTACTATAATACTGCTCCTATGTACAAGAATATAACTACTATAATACTGCTCCCTATGTACAAGAATATAACTACTATAATACTGCCCTCTATGTACAAGAATATAACTACTCTAATGCTGCCCCCTATGTACAAGAATATAACTACTATAATACTGCCCCTATGTACAAGAATATAACTACTATAATACTGCCCCTATGTACAAGAATATAACTACTATAATACTGCCCCTATGTATATAACTACTATAATACTGCCCCTATGTACAGGAATATAACTACTATAACACTGCCCCCTATGTACAAGAATATAACTACTATAATGCTGCCTCTATGTACAAGAATATAACTACTATAATACTGCCCCCTATGTACAAGAATATAACTACTATAACACTGCCCCTATGTACAAGAATAAACTACTATAATACTGCCCCTATGTACAAGAATATAACTACTATAATACTGCCCCTATGTACAAGAATATAACTACTATAATACTGCCCCTATGTATATGAATATAACTACTATAATACTGCCCCTATGTACAGGAATATAACTACTATAATGCTGCCCCCTATGTACAAGAATATAACTACTATAATACTGCTCCTATGTACAAGAATATAACTACTATAATACTGCCCCTATGTACAAGAATATAACTACTATAATACTGCCCCTATGTATATTAATATAACTACTATAATACTGCCCCTATGTACAAGAATATAACTACTATAATGCTGCCCCCTATGTACAAGAATATAACTACTCTAATGCTGCCCCCTATGTACAAGAATATAACTACTATAATACTGCCCCCTATGTACAAGAATATAACTACTATAATACTGCTCCTATGTACAAGAATATAACTACTATAATACTGCCCCTATGTACAGAAACATAACTACTATAATACTGCTCCTATGTACAGGAATATAACTACTATAATACTGCCCCTATGTACAAGAATATAACTACTATAATACTGCTCCTATGTACAAGAATATAACTACTATAATACTGCCTCTATGTAAAAGAACATAACTACTATAATGCTGCCACCTATGTACAAGAATATAACTACTATACTGCTGCTCCCTATGTACCAGAATATAACTACTATAATACTGCTCCTATGTACAAGAATATAACTACTATAATACTGCCCCCTATGTACAAGAATATAACTACTATAATACTGCTCCATATGTACAAGAATATAACTACTATAATACTGCTCCCTATGTACAAGAATATAACTACTATAATACTGCCCCTATGTACAAGAATATAACTACTATAATACTGCTCCATATGTACAAGAATATAACTACTATAATACTGCTCCTATGTACAAGAATATAACTACTATAATACTGCCCCTATGTACAAGAATATAACTACTATAATACTGCTCCTATGTACAAGAATATAACTACTATAATACTGCCCCTATGTACAAGAATATAACTACTATAATACTGCTCCATATGTACAAGAATATAACTACTATAATACTGCCCCTATGTACAAGAATATAACTACTATAATACTGCTCCATATGTACAAGAATATAACTACTATAATACTGCTCCCTATGTAGAATAATATAACTACTATAATACTGCCCTCTATGTACAAGAATATATCTACTATAATACTGCCCCTATGTACAAGAATATTACTACTATAATACTGCTCCTATGTACAAGAATATAACTACTATAATACCTCTCCTATGTACAAGAATATAACTACTATAATACTGCCCTCTATGTACAAGAATATATCTACTATAATACTGCCCCTATGTACAAGAATATAACTACTATAATACTGCCCCCTATGTATAAGAATATAACTACTATAATACTGCTCCTATGTGCAAGAATATAACTACTATAATACTGCTCCTATGTACAAGAATATAACTACTATAATACTGCTCCCTATGTACAAGAATATAACTACTATAATACTGCCCTCTATGTACAAAATATAACTACTCTAATGCTGCCCCCTATGTACAAGAATATAACTACTATAATACTGCCCCTATGTACAAGAATATAACTACTATAATACTGCCCCTATGTACAAGAATATAACTACTATAATACTGCCCCTATGTATATAACTACTATAATACTGCCCCTATGTACAGGAATATAACTACTATAACACTGCCCCCTATGTACAAGAATATAACTACTATAATGCTGCCTCTATGTACAAGAATATAACTACTATAATACTGCCCCTATGTACAAGAATATAACTACTATAATACTGCTCCTATGTACAAGAATATAACTACTATAATACTGCCCCTATGTACAAGAATATAACTACTATAATACTGCTCCATATGTACAAGAATATAACTACTATAATACTGCCCCTATGTACAAGAATATAACTACTATAATACTGCTCCATATGTACAAGAATATAACTACTATAATACTGCTCCCTATGTAGAATAATATAACTACTATAATACTGCCCTCTATGTTCAAGAATATATCTACTATAATACTGCCCCTATGTACAAGAATATTACTACTATAATACTGCTCCTATGTACAAGAATATAACTACTATAATACCTCTCCTATGTACAAGAATATAACTACTATAATACTGCCCTCTATGTACAAGAATATATCTACTATAATACTGCCCCTATGTACAAGAATATAACTACTATAATACTGCCCCCTATGTATAAGAATATAACTACTATAATACTGCTCCTATGTGCAAGAATATAACTACTATAATACTGCTCCTATGTACAAGAATATAACTACTATAATACTGCTCCCTATGTACAAGAATATAACTACTATAATACTGCCCTCTATGTACAAGAATATAACTACTCTAATGCTGCCCCCTATGTACAAGAATATAACTACTATAATACTGCCCCTATGTACAAGAATATAACTACTATAATACTGCCCCTATGTACAAGAATATAACTACTATAATACTGCCCCTATGTATATAACTACTATAATACTGCCCCTATGTACAGGAATATAACTACTATAACACTGCCCCCTATGTACAAGAATATAACTACTATAATGCTGCCTCTATGTACAAGAATATAACTACTATAATACTGCCCCCTATGTACAAGAATATAACTACTATAACACTGCCCCTATGTACAAGAATAAACTACTATAATACTGCCCCTATGTACAAGAATATAACTACTATAATACTGCCCCTATGTACAAGAATATAACTACTATAATACTGCCCCTATGTATATGAATATAACTACTATAATACTGCCCCTATGTACAGGAATATAACTACTATAATGCTGCCCCCTATGTACAAGAATATAACTACTATAATACTGCTCCTATGTACAAGAATATAACTACTATAATACTGCCCCTATGTACAAGAATATAACTACTATAATACTGCCCCTATGTATATTAATATAACTACTATAATACTGCCCCTATGTACAAGAATATAACTACTATAATGCTGCCCCCTATGTACAAGAATATAACTACTCTAATGCTGCCCCCTATGTACAAGAATATAACTACTATAATACTGCCCCCTATGTACAAGAATATAACTACTATAATACTGCTCCTATGTACAAGAATATAACTACTATAATACTGCCCCTATGTACAGAAACATAACTACTATAATACTGCTCCTATGTACAGGAATATAACTACTATAATACTGCCCCTATGTACAAGAATATAACTACTATAATACTGCTCCTATGTACAAGAATATAACTACTATAATACTGCCTCTATGTAAAAGAACATAACTACTATAATGCTGCCACCTATGTACAAGAATATAACTACTATACTGCTGCTCCCTATGTACCAGAATATAACTACTATAATACTGCTCCTATGTACAAGAATATAACTACTATAATACTGCCCCCTATGTACAAGAATATAACTACTATAATACTGCTCCATATGTACAAGAATATAACTACTATAATACTGCTCCCTATGTACAAGAATATAACTACTATAATACTGCCCCTATGTACAAGAATATAACTACTATAATACTGCTCCATATGTACAAGAATATAACTACTATAATACTGCTCCTATGTACAAGAATATAACTACTATAATACTGCCCCTATGTACAAGAATATAACTACTATAATACTGCTCCTATGTACAAGAATATAACTACTATAATACTGCCCCTATGTACAAGAATATAACTACTATAATACTGCTCCATATGTACAAGAATATAACTACTATAATACTGCCCCTATGTACAAGAATATAACTACTATAATACTGCTCCATATGTACAAGAATATAACTACTATAATACTGCTCCCTATGTAGAATAATATAACTACTATAATACTGCCCTCTATGTACAAGAATATATCTACTATAATACTGCCCCTATGTACAAGAATATTACTACTATAATACTGCTCCTATGTACAAGAATATAACTACTATAATACCTCTCCTATGTACAAGAATATAACTACTATAATACTGCCCTCTATGTACAAGAATATATCTACTATAATACTGCCCCTATGTACAAGAATATAACTACTATAATACTGCCCCCTATGTATAAGAATATAACTACTATAATACTGCTCCTATGTGCAAGAATATAACTACTATAATACTGCTCCTATGTACAAGAATATAACTACTATAATACTGCTCCCTATGTACAAGAATATAACTACTATAATACTGCCCTCTATGTACAAGAATATAACTACTCTAATGCTGCCCCCTATGTACAAGAATATAACTACTATAATACTGCCCCTATGTACAAGAATATAACTACTATAATACTGCCCCTATGTACAAGAATATAACTACTATAATACTGCCCCTATGTATATAACTACTATAATACTGCCCCTATGTACAGGAATATAACTACTATAACACTGCCCCCTATGTACAAGAATATAACTACTATAATGCTGCCTCTATGTACAAGAATATAACTACTATAATACTGCCCCCTATGTACAAGAATATAACTACTATAACACTGCCCCTATGTACAAGAATAAACTACTATAATACTGCCCCTATGTACAAGAATATAACTACTATAATACTGCCCCTATGTACAAGAATATAACTACTATAATACTGCCCCTATGTATATGAATATAACTACTATAATACTGCCCCTATGTACAGGAATATAACTACTATAATGCTGCCCCCTATGTACAAGAATATAACTACTATAATACTGCTCCTATGTACAAGAATATAACTACTATAATACTGCCCCTATGTACAAGAATATAACTACTATAATACTGCCCCTATGTATATTAATATAACTACTATAATACTGCCCCTATGTACAAGAATATAACTACTATAATGCTGCCCCCTATGTACAAGAATATAACTACTCTAATGCTGCCCCCTATGTACAAGAATATAACTACTATAATACTGCCCCCTATGTACAAGAATATAACTACTATAATACTGCTCCTATGTACAAGAATATAACTACTATAATACTGCCCCTATGTACAGAAACATAACTACTATAATACTGCTCCTATGTACAGGAATATAACTACTATAATACTGCCCCTATGTACAAGAATATAACTACTATAATACTGCTCCTATGTACAAGAATATAACTACTATAATACTGCCTCTATGTAAAAGAACATAACTACTATAATGCTGCCACCTATGTACAAGAATATAACTACTATACTGCTGCTCCCTATGTACCAGAATATAACTACTATAATACTGCTCCTATGTACAAGAATATAACTACTATAATACTGCCCCTATGTACAAGAATATAACTACTATAATACTGCTCCTATGTACAAGAATATAGCTACTATAATACTGCCCCCTATGTGCAGGAATATAACTACTATAATACTGCTCCTATATACAAGAATATAACTACTATAATACTGCTCCTATGTACAAGAATATAACTACTATAATACTGTCCCCTATGTACAAGAATATAACTACTATAATACTGCCCCTATGTACAAGAATATAACTACTATAATACTGCTCCTATGTACAAGAATATAACTACTATAATACTGCTCCTATGTGCAAGAATATAACTACTATAATACTGCTCCTATGTACAAGAATATAACTACTATAATACTGCTCCTATGTACAAGAATATAACTACTATAATACTGCCCCCTATGTACAAGAATATAACTACTATAATACTGCTCCATATGTACAAGAATATAACTACTATAATACTGCTCCCTATGTACAAGAATATAACTACTATAATACTGCCCCTATGTACAAGAATATAACTACTATAATACTGCTCCATATGTACAAGAATATAACTACTATAATACTGCTCCTATGTACAAGAATATAACTACTATAATACTGCCCCTATGTACAAGAATATAACTACTATAATACTGCTCCTATGTACAAGAATATAACTACTATAATACTGCCCCTATGTACAAGAATATAACTACTATAATACTGCTCCATATGTACAAGAATATAACTACTATAATACTGCCCCTATGTACAAGAATATAACTACTATAATACTGCTCCATATGTACAAGAATATAACTACTATAATACTGCTCCCTATGTAGAATAATATAACTACTATAATACTGCCCTCTATGTACAAGAATATATCTACTATAATACTGCCCCTATGTACAAGAATATTACTACTATAATACTGCTCCTATGTACAAGAATATAACTACTATAATACCTCTCCTATGTACAAGAATATAACTACTATAATACTGCCCTCTATGTACAAGAATATATCTACTATAATACTGCCCCTATGTACAAGAATATAACTACTATAATACTGCCCCCTATGTATAAGAATATAACTACTATAATACTGCTCCTATGTGCAAGAATATAACTACTATAATACTGCTCCTATGTACAAGAATATAACTACTATAATACTGCTCCCTATGTACAAGAATATAACTACTATAATACTGCCCTCTATGTACAAGAATATATCTACTATAATACTGCCCCTATGTACAAGAATATAACTACTATAAAACTGCTCCTATGTACAAGAATATAACTACTATAATACTTCCCCCTTATGTACAAGAATATAACTACTATAATACTGCTCCATATGTACAAGAATATAACTACTATAATACTGCCCCTATGTACAAGAATATAACTACTATAATACTGCTCCCTATGTACAAGAATATAACTACTATAATACTGCTCCCTATGTACAAGAATATAACTACTATAATACTGCTCCTATGTACAATAATATAACTACTATAATACTGCCCCCTATGTACAAGAATATAACTACTATAATTCTGCTCCATATGTACAGGACTATAACTACTATAATACTGCCCCCTATGTACAAGAATATAACTACTATAATACTGCTCTTATGTACAAGAATATAATTCCTATAATACTGCCCCCTATGTACAAGAATATAACTACTATAATACTGCTCCTATGTACAAGAATATAAGTACTATAATACTGTCCCCTATGTACAAGAATATAACTATTATAATACTGCTCCATATGTACAAGAATATAACTACTATAATACTGTCCCCTATGTACAAGAATATAACTACTATAATACTGCCCCCTATGTACAAGAATATAACTACTATAATACTGCCCCTATGTACAAGAATATAACTACTATAATACTGCCCCTATGTACAAGAATATAACTACTATAATACTGCCCCTATGTACAAGAATATAACTACTATAATACTGCCCCCTATGTACAAGAATATAACTACTCTAATACTGCCCCTATGTACAAGAATATAACTACTATAATACTGCTCCTATGTACAAGAATATAACTACTATAATACTGCTCCTATGTACAAGAATATAACTACTATAATACTGTCCCCTATGTACAAGAATATAGCTACTATAATACTGCTCCATATGTACAAGAATATAACTTCTATAATACTGTCTCCTATGTACAAGAATATAACTACTATAATACTGCTCCATATGTACAAGACTATAACTACTATAATACTGCCCCCTATGTACAAGAATATAACTACTATAATACTGCTCCTATGTACAAGAATATAACTACTATAATACTGCTCCTATGTACAAGAATATAACTACTATAATACTGTCCCCTATGTACAAGAATATAGCTACTATAATACTGCTCCATATGTACAAGAATATAACGACTATAATGCTGTCCCCTATGTACAAGAATATAACTACTATAATACTGCTCCATATGTACAAGACTATAACTACTATAATACTGCCCCCTATGTACAAGAATATAACTACTATAATACTGCCCCCTATGTGCAAGAATATAACCACTATAATACTGCCCCTATGTACAGGAATATAACTACTATAATACTGCCCCTATGTACAAGAATATAACTACTATAATACTGCCCCTTTGTATATAACTACTATAATACTGCCCCTATGTACAGGAATATAACTACTATAACACTGCCCCCTATGTACAAGAATATAACTACTATAATGCTGCCTCTATGTACAAGAATATAACTACTATAATACTGCCCCCTATGTACAAGAATATAACTACTATAATACTGCCCCTATGTACAAGAATATAACTACTATAATACTGCTCCTATGTACAAGAATATAACTACTATAATACTGCCCCTATGTACAAGAATATAACTACTATAATACTGCCCCTATGTATATGAATATAACTACTATAATAGTGCCCCTATGTACAAGAATATAACTACTATAATGCTGCCCCCTATGTACAAGAATATAACTACTATAATGCTGCACCCTATGTACAAGAATATAACTACTATAATACTGCCCCCTATGTACAAGAATATAACTACTACAATACTACTCATATCTACAAGAATATAACTACTATAATACTGCCCCTATGTACAGGAACATAACTACTATAATACTGCCCCTATGTACAGGAATATAACTACTATAATACTGCTCCTATGTACAAGAATATAACTACTATAATACTGCCCCCTATGTACAAGAATATAACTACTATAATACTGATCCTATGTATAAGACTAAAACTACTATAATTCTGCCCCCTATGTACAAGAATATAACTACTATAATATTGCTCCTATGTACAAGAATATAACTACTATAATACTGCCCCTATGTACAAGAATATAACTACTATAATACTGCCCCTATGTATATGAATATAGCTACTATAATACTGCCCCTATGTACAAGAATATAACTACTATAATGCTGCCCCCTATGTACAAGAATATAACTACTATAATGCTGCCCCCTATGTACAAGAATATAACTACTATAATACAGCCCCCTATGTACAAGAATATAACTACTACAATACTACTCCTATCTACAAGAATATAACTACTATAATACTGCCCCTATGTACAGGAACATAACTACTATAATACTGCCCCTATGTACAGGAATATAACTACTATAATACTGCTCCTATGTACAAGAATATAACTACTATAATACTGCTCCTATGTACAAGAATATAACTACTATAATGCTGCCCCCTATGTACAAGAATATAACTACTGTAATACTGCTCCTATGTACAAGAATATAACTACTATAATGCTGCGCCCTATGTACAAGGATATAAATACTATAATGCTGCCACCTATGTACAAGAATATAACTACTATACTGCTGCCCCCTATGTACAAGAATATATCTACTATAATACTGCTCCTATGTACAAGAATATAACTACTATAATACTGCCCCTATGTACAAGAATATAACTACTATAATACTGCTCCTATGTACAAGAATATAGCTACTATAATACTGCTCCTATGTACTAGAATATAGCTACTATAATACTGCCCCCTATGTACAAGAATATAACTACTATAATACTGCCCTATGTATATAACTACTATAACACTGCCCCTATGTACAAGAATATAACTACTATAATACTGCCCCTATGTACAAGAATATAACTACTATAATACTGCCCCTATGTATATAACTACTATAATACTGCCCCTATGTGCAGGAATATAACTACTATAATACTGCCCCCTATGTACAAGAATATAACTACTATAATGCTGCCTCTATGTACAAGAATATAACTACTATAATTCTGCCCCCTATGTACAAGAATATAACTACTATAATACTGCCCCCTATGTACAATAATATAACTACTATAATACTGATCCTATGTATAAGACTAAAACTACTATAATTCTGCCCCCTATGTACAAGAATATAACTACTATAATACTGCTCCTATGTACAAGAATATAACTACTATAATACTGCCCCTATGTACAAGAATATAACTACTATAATACTGCCCCTATGTATATGAATATAACTACTATAATACTGCCCCTATGTACAAGAATATAACTACTATAATGCTGCCCCCTATGTACAAGAATATAACTACTCTAATGCTGCCCCCTATGTACAAGAATATAACTACTATAATACTGCCCCCTATGTCCAAGAATATAACTACTATAATACTGCTCCTATGTACAAGAATATAACTATAATACTGCTCCTATGTACAAGAATATAACTACTATAATACTGCTATTATGTACAAAAATATAACTACTATAATACTGTCCCCTATGTACAAGAATATAGCTACTATAATATTGCTCCATATGTACAAGAATATAACTACTATAATACTGTCTCCTATGTACAGGAATATAACTACTATAATACTGCTCCATATGTACAAGACTATAACTACTATAATACTGCCCCCTATGTACAAGAATATAACTACTATAATACTGCTCCTATGTACAAGAATATAACTACTATAATACTGCTCCTATGTACAAGAATATAACTACTATAATACTGTCCCCTATGTACAAGAATATAGCTACTATAATACTGCTCCATATGTACAAGAATATAACTACTATAATACTGTCCCCTATGTACAAGAATATAACTACTATAATACTGCTCCATATGTACAAGACTATAACTACTATAATACTGCCCCCTATGTACAAGAATATAACTACTATAATACTGCCCCCTATGTGCAAAAATATAACCACTATAATACTGCCCCTATGTACAAGAATATAACTACTATAATACTGCCCCTATGTACAAGAATATAACTACTATAATACTGCCCCTATGTATATAACTACTATAATACTGCCCCTATGTACAGGAATATAACTACTATAACACTGCCCCCTATGTACAAGAATATAACTACTATAATGCTGCCTCTATGTACAAGAATATAACTACTATAATACTGCCCCCTATGTACAAGAATATAACTACTGTAATACTGCCCCCTATGTACAAGAATATAACTACTATAATACTGCTCCTATGTACAAGAATATAACTACTATAATACTGCCCCTATGTACAAGAATATAACTACTATAATGCTGCCCCCTATGTACAAGAATATAACTACTATAATGCTGCCCCCTATGTACAAGAATATAACTACTATAATACTGCCCCCTATGTACAAGAATATAACTACTACAATACTACTCCTATCTACAAGAATATAACTACTATAATACTGCCCCTATGTACAGGAACATAACTACTATAATACTGCCCCTATGTACAGGAATATAACTACTATAATACTGCTCCTATGTACAAGAATATAACTACTATAATACTGCCCCCTATGTACAAGAATATAACTACTATAATACTGATCCTATGTATAAGACTAAAACTACTATAATACTGCCCCCTATGTACAAGAATATAACTACTGTAATACTGCCCCCTATGTACAAGAATATAACTACTATAATACTGCTCCTATGTACAAGAATATAACTACTATAATACTGCCCCTATGTACAAGAATATAACTACTATAATGCTGCCCCCTATGTACAAGAATATAACTACTATAATGCTGCCCCCTATGTACAAGAATATAACTACTATAATACTGCCCCCTATGTACAAGAATATAACTACTACAATACTACTCCTATCTACAAGAATATAACTACTATAATACTGCCCCTATGTACAGGAACATTACTATAATACTGCCCCTATGTACAGGAATATAATTACTATAATACTGCCCCTATGTACAAGAATATAACTATTATAATACTGCCCCTATGTATATGAATATAACTACTATAATACTGCCCCTATGTACAAGAATATAACTACTATAATGCTGCCCCCTATGTACAAGAATATAACTACTATAATGCTGCCCCCTATGTACAAGAATATAACTACTATAATACTGCCCCCTATGTACAAGAATATAACTACTACAATACTACTCCTATCTACAAGAATATAACTACTATAATACTGCCCCTATGTACAAAAATATAACTACTATAATACTGTCCCCTATGTACAAGAATATAGCTACTATAATATTGCTCCATATGTACAAGAATATAACTACTATAATACTGTCTCCTATGTACAAGAATATAACTACTATAATACTGCTCCATATGTACAAGACTATAACTACTATAATACTGCCCCCTATGTACAAGAATATAACTACTATAATACTGCTCCTATGTACAAGAATATAACTACTATAATACTGCTCCTATGTACAAGAATATAACTACTATAATACTGTCCCCTATGTACAAGAATATAGCTACTATAATACTGCTTCATATGTACAAGAATATAACTACTATAATACTGTCCCCTATGTACAAGAATATAACTACTATAATACTGCTCCATATGTACAAGACTATAACTACTATAATACTGCCCCCTATGTACAAGAATATAACTACTATAATACTGCCCCCTATGTGCAAGAATATAACCACTATAATACTGCCCCTATGTACAAGAATATAACTACTATAATACTGCCCCTATGTACAAGAATATAACTACTATAATACTGCCCCTATGTATATAACTACTATAATACTGCCCCTATGTACAGGAATATAACTACTATAACACTGCCCCCTATGTACAAGAATATAACTACTATAATGCTGCCTCTATGTACAAGAATATAACTACTATAATACTGCCCCCTATGTACAAGAATATAACTACTATAATACTGCCCCCTATGTACAAGAATATAACTACTATAATACTGCTCCTATGTACAAGAATATAACTACTATAATACTGCCCCTATGTACAAGAATATAACTACTATAATGCTGCCCCCTATGTACAAGAATATAACTACTATAATGCTGCCCCCTATGTACAAGAATATAACTACTATAATACTGCCCCCTATGTACAAGAATATAACTACTACAATACTACTCCTATCTACAAGAATATAACTACTATAATACTGCCCCTATGTACAGGAACATAACTACTATAATACTGCCCCTATGTATATGAATATAACTACTATAATACTGCCCCTATGTACAGAAACATAACTACTATAATACTGCTCCTATGTACAGGAATATAACTACTATAATACTGCTCCTATGTACAAGAATATAACTACTATAATACTGCTCCTATGTACAAGAATATAACTACTATAATGCTGCCCCCTATGTACAAGAATATAACTACTATAATACTGCTCCTATGTACAAGAATATAACTACTATAATACTGCCTCTATGTACAAGAATATAACTACTATAATGCTGCCCCCTATGTACAAGAATATAACTACTATAATGCTGCCACCTATGTACAAGAATATAACTACTATACTGCTGCTCCCTATGTACAAGAATATAACTACTATAATACTGCTCCTATGTACAAGAATATAACTACTATAATACTGCCCCTATGTACAAGAATATAACTACTATAATACTGCTCCTATGTACAAGAATATAACTACTATAATACTGTCCCCTATGTACAAGAATATAACTACTATAATACTGCCCCTATGTATAAGAATATAACTACTATAATACTGCTCTTATGTACAAGAATATAACTACTATAATACTGCCCCATATGTACAAGAATATAACTACTATAATACTGCCCCTATGTACAACAATATAACTACTATAATACTGCTCCTATGTACAAGAATATAACTAATATAATACTGCTCCTATGTACAAGAATATAACTACTATAATACTGCTCTTATGTACAAGAATATAACTACTATAATGCTGACCCATATGTACAAGAATATAACTACTATAATGCTGCCCCCTATGTACAAGAATATAACCACTATAATACTGCCCCCTATGTACAAGAATATAACTACTATAATACTGCCCCCTATGTGCAAGAATATAACTACTATAATACTGCCCCATATGTACAAGAATATAACTACTATAATACTGCCCCATATGTACAAGAATATAACTACTATAATACTGCCCCTATGTACAACAATATAACTACTATAATACTGCTCCTATGTACAAGAATATAACTAATATAATACTGCTCCTTTGTACAAGAATATAACTACTATAATACTGCTCCTATGTACAGGAATATAACTACTATAATACTGCCCCTATGTACAAGAATATAACTACCATAATACTGCTCCTATGTACAAGAATATAACTACTATAATACTGCTGCTATGTACAAGAATATAACTACTATAATACTGCCCCTATGTACAAGAATATAACTACTATAATACTGCCCCCTATGTACAAGAATATAACTACTATAATACTGCTCCTATGTACAAGAATATAACTACTATAATACTGCTCCTATGTACAAGAATATAACTACTATAATACTGCCCCCTATGTACAAGAATATAACTACTATAATGCTGCCCCTATGTACAAGAATATAACTACTATAATACTGCTCCTATATACAAGAATATAACTACTATAATACTGCTACTATGTACAAGAATATAACTACTATAATACTGCTCCTATGTACAAGAATATAACTACTATAATACTGCTCCTATGTACAAGAATATAACTACTATAATACTGCTCCTATGTACAAGAATATAACTACTATAATACTGCCCCCTATGTACAAGAATATAACTACTATAATACTGCCCCCTATGTACAAGAATATAACTACTATAATACTGCCTCCTATGTACAAGAATATAACTACTATAATACTGCTCCTATGTACAAGAATATAACTACTATAATACTGCCCCCTATGTACAAGAATATAACTACTATAATACTGACCCCTATGTACAAGAATATAACTACTATAATACTGCTCCTATGTACAAGAATATAACTAGTATAATACTGCTCCTATGTACAAGAATATAACTACTATAATACTGCTCCCTATGTACAAGAATATAACTACTATAATACTGCTCCTATGTACAAGAATATAACTGCTATAACACTGCTCCTATGTACAAGAATATAACTACTATAATACTGCTCCTATGTACAGGAATATAGCTACTATAATACTGCCCCTATGTACAAGAATATAACTACTATAATACTGCCCCCTATGTACAAGAATATAACTACTATAATACTGTCCCTATGTACAAGAATATAACTACTATAATACTGACCCCTATGTACAAGAATATAACTACTATAATACTGCCTCCTATGTACAAGAATATAACTACTATAATACTGCTCCTATGTACAAGAATATAACTACTATAATACTGCCCCCTATGTACAAGAATATAACTACTATAATACTGACCCCTATGTACAAGAATATAACGACTATAATACTGCTCCTATGTACAAGAATATAACTAGTATAATACTGCTCCTATGTACAAGAATATAACTACTATAATACTGCTCCCTATGTACAAGAATATAACTACTATAATACTGCTCCTATGTACAAGAATATAACTACTATAATACTGCTCCTATGTACAAGAATATAACTACTATAATACTGCTCCTATGTACAGGAATATAACTACTATAATACTGCCCCTATGTACAAGAATATAACTACTATAATACTGCCCCTATGTACAAGAATATAACTACTATAATACTGCCCCTATGTACAAGAATATAACTACTATAATACTGCCCCCTATGTACAAGAATATAACTACTATAATACTGCCCCCTATGTACAAGAATATACCTACTATAATACTGCCCCCTATGTACAAGAATATAGCTACTATAATACTGCTCCCTATGTACAAGAATATAACTACTATAATACTGCTCCTATGTACAAGAATATAACTACTATAATACTGCTCCTATATACAAGAATATAACTACTATAATACTGCTCCTATGTACAAGAATATAACTACTATAATACTGCCCCCTATGTACAAGAATATAACTACTATAATACTGCTCCTATATACAAGAATATAACTGCTATAATACTGCCCCTATGTACAAGAATATAACTACTATAATACTGCCCTGTACATGAATATTTGTGTTGTCAGAACTTTCTATAATACCTGTGATGAGATCTCGGTATAAACATCCACAGTTTTGCGGTTATAATTGCCGCATCGCTGACATGCTGCAGATGAAATGATGGCAGAGTTCAGAGCCGGCCGCTGTCTGTAATGGGGAGATAAGCGGCTGCTGGGCTGGTTAGCATCACCCATACCGCTGACCCATAGTACAGATCAGTCTCTGCGGGATTCACCACATCATCCTATAAATGATCTGTTCACATTCATGGCTCGGGCACAGAATTGTGAGTCACACAGCGTTTCCTCTTGATATTAGTATGTTAGATCTGGGTGATAATGGAACATTCTTCATTCCAACTGATGAGGCTAATGATAAGAAAAGCAAAGCGCACCCAGAAATATAACACGGGGGTCGTAGAAATGGTGACGAGTGATCTGTGCAATGTAATGTACCAGGCTGCTTAGTTGACCAAATAAAAGTGATGCAAGCAATCTAATAACACTGCTTGCCTAGCTTTTATTTCCACACTAAATGACCACGTAGTGCATGAGGCCATGCTTTCATGGTGACTGTGCCCATCACTATACCAAGCGACGGAGAGGAATTCTACTCACGTATAGTACAAGTGATTCCATGTATCACACTTCAGAAGTAATTTAGACCATACTCTTCACCCTCTAACCCCACACAGCAGCATCAGTCACTGTATGTTATAATAAGGGAGGACACTGTGCAATAAATGATGCCAATACACAATACAGGAAGACACTATAAAATAAACTACGCTATACACAATGGTTACATTGTGCGGTTGAAAAGAGACACACGTCCATCAAGTTCAACCGAGCGATGAGAATGTTTTTCCCTCCTGATCCCGAGTGTCGAACAATTAAGAAAATATACCATATGTAATAAAGGATTATGCTATATTTAATAAGGGAGGACACTATGTAATAAAAAGCTACATGATCCACAGCAAAGGGAAGATGCTGTATGCAATAAAGGATGATGCCCAAATATACACTGCTCAAAAAAATAAAGGGAACACTTAAACAACAGAATATAACTCCAAGTAAATCAAACTTCTGTGAAATCAAACTGTCCACTTTGGAAGCAACACTGATTGACAATCAATTTCACATGCTGTTGTGCAAATGGAATAGACAATAGATGGAAATTATTGGCATTTATCAAGACACCCTCAATAAAGGAGTGGTTCTGCAGGTGGGGACCACAGACCACATCTCAGTACCAATGCTTTCTGGCTGATGTTTTGGTCACTTTTGAATGTTGGTTGTGCTTTCACATTTGTGGTAGCATGAGACAGACTCTACAACCCACAGAAGTTGCTCAGGTAGTGCAGCTCATCCAGGATGGCACATCAATGCGAGCTGTGGCAAGAAGGTTTGCTGTGTCTGTCAGCGTAGTGTCCAGAGGCTGGAGGCGCTACCAGGAGACAGGCCAGTACACCAGGAGACGTGGAGGGGGCCATAGGAGGGCAACAACCCAGCAGCAGGACCGCTACCTCCGCCTTTGTGCAAGGAGGAACAGGAGGAGCACTGCCAGAGCCCTGCAAAATGACCTCCAGCAGGCCACAAATGTGCATGTGTCTGCACAAACGGTTAGAAACCGACTCCATGAGGGTGGTGTGAGGGCCCGACGTCCACAGATGGGGGTTGTGCTCACAGCCCAACACAGAGCAGGACGCTTGGAATTTGCCACAGAACACCAGGATTGGCAATGTCGCCACTGGCGCCCTGTGCTCTTGACGCACCCCCTGGGCCATATTCTTTAGGGGAATACCCGGAGCCGGATCAGATGGGGGTTGTAGTCTCCGAGTGGCTGTGACCCGGTCCGTGCCCAGGGTGTCAAGCTCAGAGTATGTGGCAGTCCTACAAATGTTATAAAGTTCTTTATGTCGACTACGCCACCCGTTGTATTGCGGTCACTACGGCCGCCGCTGCAGCAGGGTCCGCTGAGGCTGATGGTGTTGGTGCAGCTTTTGATAGTATAACCCCCAACGGGTGGGGTATAGCCTCAGGGGGTCAGGTGCAGAGGATGGGGGTTGTGGTGGTGCAGCATAGATGGTAATTAAAGACAGAGTCGAGTTGTGCAGTTTAGGGTATTTACTTACTGCTGATGTTCCGGTCACTCCAGCTTCAAGTGACCACCCGAGCCGTGCTGCGTCCACCAGGTCCTGGATTCAGCCAACCCCCAAGCAAGTCCGGAGCGTGACCCTGAGCCCTCCTTCCTGTCCTGTCTTCTGGCCGTCCCCACCAGGGATCCACCTAGGTCCAGCTCCCTCGGGCCTTCTGTTGGGAGACCCTTGGCCTTGGGTTCCCTGACCCTTCACGTGGTTTGCCTTCAGGGTGGATGTGGTGGGTGGCCGTGGCAGATCCTGCCCACGGCCTCCGGTCTCTGGCTAGGGTGTGCTTTAGCCCCCACCAGTTTGGGATCCGGTACCCAGTTGCCAACTCTTCACCCGGTGATGGACTTTGGGTTCTCAGAGTCCTTTTCTTTCACCCCCTCTGGGTCTTTCTTCCTTTCTCCTCTCACTCTCTCTGGGGCTGCTCTGCTCTTCTGCTCTCCTCCTCTGGCTTCTCACAGACTGACCGACTGTGGCAGACTGACCCTGATCTTAGATGGTGCCCACCTTATATACTCCCTCTATGTGTGAGCTCAGGTGACCAGCACCCAATGAGCTCCTAACCTTACCCAGGCTGCTCCCCCTATCTGCCCCTACACTACTTGGGATGTTCCACCCCCCTCCCACTCCAGCCAAGGACAGACTCGGTCGTACCTGCACATTTCTAAGTGGGAGTACCGTTGGTCTGCCCTCCGGAAATGGGATGTGTGTAGTGCATGCAGCTCTCTGGGCTCAGTTTCACACTCCATCCTTACCCGGGAGTGGAATATCACACCTCTGGGTTGAGGTGCAATACCCCTGTAGCAGCCGAATCCTCAGGGTGCTACACTCTTCACAGATGAAAGCAGGTTCACACTGAGCACATGTGACAGACGTGACAGAGTCTGGAGACGCCGTGGAGAGCGATCTGCTGCCTGCAACATCCTTCAGCATGACCGGTTTGGCAGTGGGTCAGTAATGGTGTGGGGTGGCATTTCTTTGGAGGGCCACACAGCCCTCCATATGCTCCCCAGAGGTAGCCTGACTGCCATTAGGTACCGAGATGAGATCCTCAGACCCCTTGTGAGACCATATGCTGGTGCGGTTGGCCCTGGGGTCCTCCTAATGCAGGACAATGCCAGACCTCATGTGGCTGGAGTGTGTCAGCAGTTCCTGCAAGATGAAGGCATTGAAGCTATGGACTGGCCTGCCCGTTCCCCAGACCTGAATCCGATTGAGCACATCTGGGACATCATGTCTCGCTCCATCCACCAACGTCACGTTGCACCACAGACTGTCCAGGAGTTGGCGGATGCTTTAGTCCAGGTCTGGGAGGAGATCCCACAGGAGATCATCCGCAACCTCATCAGGAGCATGCCCAGGCGTTGTAGGGAGGTCATACAGGCACGTGGAGGCCACACACAATACTCAGCCTCATCAGGAGCATGCCCAGGCGTTGTAGGGAGGTCATACAGGCACGTGGAGGCCACACACAATACTGAGCCTCATCAAGAGCATGCCCAGGCGTTGTAGGGAGGTCATACAGGCACGTGGAGGCCACACACAATACTCAGCCTCATCAGGAGCATGCCCAGGCATTGTAGGGAGGTCATACAGGCACGTGGAGGCCACACACAATACTGAGCCTCATCAGGAGCATGCCCCGGTGTTGTAGGGAGGTCATACAGGCACGTGGAGGCCACACACAATACTGAGCCTCATCAGGAGCATGCCCCGGTGTTGTAGGGAGGTCATACAGGCACGTGGAGGCCACACACAATACTGAGACTCATCAGGAGCATGCCCAGGCATTGTAGGGAGGTCATACAGGCACGTGGAGGCCACACACAATACTGAGCCTTATTTTGACTTGTTTTAAGGACATTACATCAAAGTTGGATCAGCCTGTAGTGCGTTTTTCCACTTTAATTTTGGGGGTAACTCCAAATCCAGGCCTCCATTGGTTAATAAATGTGATTTCCATTGATGATTTTTGTGTGATTTTGTTGTCAGCACATTTAACTTTGTACAGAACAAAGTATTCAATGAGAATATTTCATTCATTCAGATCTAGGATGTGTTATTTCAGTGTTCCCTTTATTTTTTTGAGCAGTGTACTAAGGTAGGACACTATATGCAATAAAGATAAAGAATGACGCCCAAATATACTAAGGCAGGACACTATATGCAATAAAGGATGATGCCCAAATATAATAAGATAGGACACTATGCAATAACGGATGAACCAAAAATATAATAAGGTAGGGCACTATGCAATTAAGGATGATGCCCAAATATACTTAGGCAGGACACTATATGCAATAAAGGATGATGCCCAAATATACTTAGGCAGGACACTATATGCAATAAAGGATGATGCCCAAATATAATAAGATAGGACACTATGCAGTAACAGATGAACCAAAAATATAATAAGGTAGGGCACTATGCAATAAAGGATGACGCCCAAATATATTAAGGTAGGACACTATATGCAATAAAGGATGACGCCCACTTATACTAAGGCAGGACACTATGCAATAAAGGATAACTCCCAAATATACTAAGGTAGGACACTATATGCCATAAAGGATGATGCCCAAATTTAATAAGGTAGGACACAATGCAATAAAGGATGACACCCAAATATAGTAAAGTATGACACTACGCAATAAAGGAAGATGCCTAATTATACTAAGGTAGGACATTATATGCAATGAAGGATGATGCTCAAATATGCTAAAGTATTATACTATGCAATAAAGGATGACACTCAAATATAATAAGGTACGACACTATATGCAATAAAGGATGACTCCTAAATATAATAAGGTAGGACACTATATGCAATAAAGGATGACGCCAAAATATAATAAGATAGGGCACTATGCAATAAAGGATGATGTCCAAATATACTAAGGTAGGACACTATATGCAATAAAGGATGATGCCCAAATATAATAAGGTAGGACACTATCTGCAATAAAGGATGATGCCCACATATAATAAGGCAGGACACTATGCAATAAAGGATGACGCCCAAGTATAATAAGATAGGACACTATAGGTGGTAGATCTGATAAGAGGCCGGTACAGGGGATATAGCCTATGACCTCTGCCGGACCTTACAAGCCCTTCCCGGCAGCCTGTATCGATCCCATAGCCATCACGCTGACGCCTGTCACTCCAGGACTCGTCCGTTCCCGCATTTACCCAGGATTCCCGGCTGCGCTGAATTGTAGAAACTTAATTAATTACTTTTAATGACTTTTAAGTCAACTTTTTCTGATGACTCAGCTCCATTTCGAGGCTCGTGAATCTGCGTAACTCAGTCAGACGGGAAAAAGGAAAAAGAAAACATTTTATTTTCTCCCCCCCCCCCCCAACCAGTGAAAGCCACGAATGCGCCATTTCATGCAAAAGACCAGAACACCGCTTCGGAAGGTTGTCGTTCATTTGCAAAACTTTAGTGAATTGGGAGCAGATTTGCAAATATTGCAGAAAAAAAATCTGTAATCTTTTTTTTTATCATTTTTTTTTCATAGGTTTTCGAGATCTCTGCTTGCTGTCACTTGATGGCGTCCCGTATTGGATAGAAATCTCTCCTGGTCGCACACATAGGCGTAGCTCAGTCATCAGAGCTCTGTCTGATCATCACACCGTGGACAGATCTCTACACATTGGAGAGGTCCCTATTGGATGACAGCAAGCAGAGATATTAAAAAAACAGGAGGAATTGATACAGAAAAGATTGGAAAATTGCTATAACCTTTCCATACGCAGAGTGTAACCTTTATATTTGCGGAAGCTATTATTTACCCCTTCCATATACTCAGAAGGTTTGGATAGATCTGACAGTCAGGGGTCCGACCTCTGGGTTAATGGGATATAGACCCCCCTATTTTTAAGTTTGATTGTGTTCCTAGTAGTTTGATTCCCCCAATAAAACATTCGCATTGATTGTAGTCTGTTTGAATGAATCCCTTTAAATGCGCCATAGACAACCCTGTGCCCCGGTGACGTGAACAATGTGGCCATCCTTGGAGCCTGGCAGCAAAGCAGGGGGTCATCAGCATTGCTCATTGGCGCCCCCTACATGGCTATTAGCAGTAAAAAAAAACTTCTCTGTTCTGATTGTTACAATGTATCAGTCTGAATGCCAGCTTCTAAAGTGTATAGTGGTGGTCCGGTGTAACGGGTCTGGGAGGCGGAACCTCTGAGCTACTATACAAGGGGGCGGTCCTTGTAAGGAAGCGGGTGGTGACCAGGGAAGACGGGCAGGTAGTCACAGCAGGTGACCGGGACAGTCTCTGGGTGAACGGGCAGGAGGTCACGGCAAGTGACCGGGGCAGTCTCTGGATGAACGGGCAGGAGGTCCCGGCAAGTGACCGGGACAGTCTCTGGATGAACGGGCAGGAGGTCACGGCAAGTGACCGGGGCAGTCTCTGGATGAACGGGCAGGAGGTCACGGCAAGTGACCGGGGCAGTCTCTGGGTGAACGGACAGGAGGCCACGGCAAGTGACCGGGGCAGTCTCTGGATGAACGGGCAGGAGGTCACGGCAAGTGACCGGGGCAGTCTCTGGATGAACGGGCAGGAGGTCACGGCAAATGACCGGGGCAGTCTCTGGGTAAAGGGTAGGTACGACCTGTGATGGCTGAGCCTCCAGGTAGGCTAGCAGGCAGATGGTAGATGTGTGCTCCCAGGTGAGCAAGCGAGAGTCTCTGGATAAACGGGTGGTCACAGCATGTGACGGCGGAGCCTCCAGGTAGGCCAACAGACAGGCAGCAGATGAGCGCTCCCAGGTGAGCGGGCAGGAGTCTCTGGACGGGCAGGTGGTCACAGCACGTGACGGCGGAGCCTCCAGGTAGGCTAGCAGGCAGGTAGCAGATGTGCGCTCCCAGGTGAGCAGGCAAGCTGGTCCATAGACAGACTGACAGGAGTAGGAAGGCAGACCGTCGGACCTCAGGCTAGCAAGCAGGTAGGAGGAATGTCAGGCAGGAAACAGACAGCAAACTGGCAGGTTTCTGGCAGGTAACTGGCAACGGGACCTGAGGGCTGAAGCAGAGTAGTGAACAGTGCAACAACATTGCTCGGGCACCTCCATTTTGGAGGAGGTGCCTTATATATGGTGAAGTCCTCCGGCCATTGGCCGGGGACTCCTTAGGACGGCGCGCGCGGCCCCTTTAAGAGGGAGGGAGTGCGCGCGCGCCCTAAGCACAGTGGCCGGGAAGGAGCGCGCGCTGCCAGCAGAGCGGGAGGAGGACGCCGGGCTCGGAGCAGAGGGGTGAGGGGAACAGCGTCCCTGCCTAGCAGAGGGCAGGGACGCCGGCGCTACAGTACCCCCCCCTTTAGGCCCCCCCTTTTTTAGGCCAGAGAGAAATTTAGCTAGGATGAGAGGGGCATGGATGTTCTCCCGGGGCTCCCACGTTCTCTCTTCAGGACCAAACCCCTTCCAATCTACTAGAAAAAAGGTCTTCCCTCTTACCCTTTTGGTGGCCAGAATGTTCTCTACCTCAAATTCGTTTTCAGCGGAAACCGGAGCAGGAGGCGTACCTGTAGACTTGGAAAAAGAGTTAAGTACCACAGGTTTGAGGAGAGATACATGGAAGGAGTTAGGGATCCGCAAGTTGGCCGGGAGTTTCAATTTATAGGCCACCGGATTGATCTGACTGATGACCTCCAGTGGGCCGATGAACCGAGGCCCTAACTTATAGGAAGGAATCTTGAGCCGGACATACTTGGACGAGAGCCAGACCTTATCCCCTGGACGGAATTGAGGAGGATCCAGACGTTTTTTGTCAACATGTCTTTTCATACGCTCGGATGACAGAAGGAGTGCGGACCGGGTACTCTCCCATATGGAGGAAAATTTGTTAACAAGAGATTCCGCAGCCGGATTGTCCACCGAGGTGGAGACGGGAAATGGGATCCGAGGATGCTGACCGAAGACAACAAAAAACGGGGATTTGGAGGAAGATTCGCTCTCGTGATTGTTGTAAGAAAATTCGGCCCATGGCAGGAGATCCACCCAGTCTGAATGGTGGACATTAACGAAGTGCCGGAGGTTACTGGTCAGGTTCTGATTGATCCGCTCCACTTGACCATTAGACTGTGGGTGGTAAGCGGAGGAGAATTCCAGGGTGACGTCTAGCAGTTTACATGTGGCTCTCCAGAAGCGTGAGGTGAACTGTACCCCACAATCCGACACTATGTGGAGGGGCAGTCCATGAAGACGGAAGATGTGGCGGATAAAGTCTTTAGCCAGCTCGGGTGCAGACGGGAGGCCTGGCAGGGGAACGAAATGAGCCATCTTGGAAAAGCGGTCAGCGACCACCCAAATGACCGTACAACCGGCAGAGACGGGAAGATCAGTTATAAAGTCCATTGCTATATCCTGCCAGGTGGCAGCAGGTACTGGGAGCGGAAGGAGGCGACCGGCTGGCAGATGTCTCGGAACCTTGTTGCGGGCGCAGGACACACAGGCAGAAACAAAGTCTATTACGTCCTTGTGCAGGGTAGGCCACCAGTAGTGCCGGGTAATAAGCTGGAGGGTCTTTTTCTGACCGGCGTGACCAGCTAGTTTAGACGAGTGACCCCAGTGTAGGATCTTCTCCCGATCAGGTACTGATACGAACGTCTTACCGGGAGGGAGACGATTTAGACTCACGGGAGCCACCTGCATTACTCTGGCGGGATCGATGATGTGTTTCGGTTCCTCCTCGAGATCAGACACCAGAAAGGATCGGGACAAGGCGTCCGCCTTGATGTTTTTGTCAGCCGGGCGAAAATGAAGAATAAAATCAAAGCGAGCAAAAAACAAGGACCACCGAGCTTGGCGCGGGTTAAGTCTCTGGGCATGCTGGAGGTAAGCCAAGTTCTTGTGGTCAGTGTAAATTATTACCGGGTGAAGAGCCCCTTCGAGCAGGTAACGCCACTCCTCCAATGCCAGCTTAATGGCCAATAATTCTCGATCTCCTATGGAATAGTTGCGCTCGGAAGAGGAGAAGAGTTTGGAGAAGAAGCCACAAGTTACCATTCTCCCGGAAGATGATTTTTGGGTAAGTACCGCTCCGGCTCCAGAGGAGGAGGCGTCAACCTCCAGGAAGAACTGCTTGTTGCCATCTGGGCGATGCAGCACCGGGGCGGAAGAGAAGGCCTGTTTTAAGGAAAGAAAGGCCTCCTCTGCTTCGGGCGGCCACTCTCTGGGATTAGTGCCCTTACGGGTGAGCGCGGAAATTGGGGCAGTCCGGGAAGAGAAGTGCGGTATGAAGAGGCGGTAGTAGTTGGCGAAACCCAGGAACCGCTGAATGGCCTTCAACCCCTCCGGTCGGGGCCATTTCTCGATGGCAGACAGTTTCTCTGGATCCATTCGTAGGCCGGTCTGAGAAATAATGTAGCCCAAAAACGGAAGCGAGGTCTGCTCAAAGAGGCACTTCTCATATTTAGCGAAGAGGTGATTCTGCCTGAGCCTGAGCAGGACCTGACGAACATTCCTCCGGTGAGTCTGGAGATCCGGAGAGAAGACCAAGATGTCGTCCAGGTACACCACTACGCAGGAGTAGAGAAGGTCCCGGAAGATGTCATTGACCAACTCTTGAAAGACGGCAGGAGCGTTACAGAGACCAAAGGGCATTACCAGATATTCATAGTGGCCGTCCCGGGTGTTGAATGCAGTCTTCCATTCATCCCCTTGACGGATACGGACCAGGTTGTACGCCCCACGGAGGTCCAGTTTGGTGAAGATTCTAGCCCCCCTCAGACGATCAAATAATTCTGGAATGAGCGGAAGGGGGTACTTATTCTTCACCGTGATCTGGTTAAGGCCTCTATAGTCTATACAGGGACGGAGAGAGCCGTCCTTCTTTTTTACGAAAAAGAAGCCTGCTCCCGCCGGGGAGGTAGATTTCCGGATGAATCCCCTGGCCAAATTCTCCTCAATATATTCGGACATCGACCGGGTCTCAGCAGCGGACAATGGGTAAATACGCCCACGGGGAGGCGTAGTACCGGGTAACAGGTCGATAGGACAGTCGTATGGTCTATGAGGGGGTAATGTCTCTACCTCCTTTTTATTAAAGACATCAGCAAATGACCAATAGGGAATCGGAAGTCCAGGTAGATTAGTTGGGGTAGGAGAAGGACGGGCGGGATGAACAGGAACCAAACAAGTCTTATGACAGTCCTGTCCCCAGCGAAGGACTTCTCCGGTCTGCCAGTCAAGCACGGGTGCATGTCTCTGGAGCCAAGGTAGACCTAGTAAGAGGGCGTGAGAGAGTCCAGGCAGAACATGAAAAGAGATGCTCTCAGAATGCAGCATTCCCACCTGCAGAGTTATGGATTCGGTGATGAGCTGGATGGGACGTGGTAAGAGGCCCCCATCCACGGCAGCAACAGACAAGGGTACAGCCAGAGGTTTGGTGGGGATGCGGTATTTCTCTACCAGGGACTGTGAAATAAGATTCCCGGCTGCTCCAGAGTCAAGTTGGGCTAGTTCGCAAAAACGGTTCTCCCCGCAGACGATTGAGACTGACAGCAGCAGAGATGGAGAGGATTTATTCTTGTCTAGGTCGACCTCTCTGAGCGAACCTAGACACAGGCGTTTCCCGACCTCTCCGGGCAGGTACGGATCCGGTGCTCCTTACTGCCACAGTAGAAGCAGCTCCCCTCGGCACGGCGTAAGTCCTGACGGGTTTTGACCATCTTGGTCTGGTCGACCTGCATAGGCTCAGGAAGGTGTACCTGGGGAGAAACGGAGGGAGTGACGGGTTTCTGGAAGGAAGGAGCTAGACGTGGAAACCTCTTCTCACGGGTGACCTCTTTGGCACGCTCCTGGAACCGTAGGTCAATCCGGGTGGCAAGAGTTATTAAATCATCGAGAGTGGTAGGAATGTCCCGACCGGCGAGTTCATCTTTAATACGGCCGGACAGACCCTCCCAGAAGACAGATACCAGAGCGTCGTTATCCCAGGCCAGCTCCGAGGCAAGGGTACGGAACCGTATGGCATATTGGCCCACGGTGAGATTTCCCTGACGGAGGCGTAGCAGAGACGATGCGGATGAGGTCTTCCGTCCAGGTTCGTCGAAGACTTTCCGGAAAGCCGTGAGAAAGGCAGGCAAGTCGGACACCAGGGGGTCTCCTCTCTCCCATAGAGGATTCAGCCAAGCCAGTGCCTCCCCCGTGAGATGGGACATGATGAAGGCTACTTTGGCCCGGTCAGAATTAAACTGGTGGGACAGGAGTTCAAAGTGCAGGGTGCACTGGTTTATGAAGCCCCGAGCCTGAACGGAGTCGCCTCCGAAGCGAGGAGGTGCAGAAAGCCGGGGTCCGGAGCAGGATACCATGGTATTGGTGGGCAGCGGCGCTGCCGGGTTGCGAGTCATGACTCTAGCGGTGGTTGCTGGTGGAGCAGTCAGAGTGTCCAGGCGTGAGTTGACATTCCGCAGGTGACCCAGGATGGACTCCTGTTGGGACCTCTGACGGGACAGTTCATGACATAGGTCTGAGAGCGAGGGAGCTTGGGTACCACCGGGTTCCATGGCCCGAGCAAACTGTAACGGGTCTGCGAGGCGGAACCTCTGAGCTACTATACAAGGGGGCGGTCCTTGTAAGGAAGCGGGTGGTGACCAGGGAAGACGGGCAGGTAGTCACAGCAGGTGACCGGGACAGTCTCTGGGTGAACGGGCAGGTGGTCACGGCAAGTGACCGGGACAGTCTCTGGGTGAACGGGCAGGAGGTCACGGCAAGTGACCGGGGCAGTCTCTGGGTGAACGGACAGGAGGTCACGGCAAGTGACCGGGGCAGTCTCTGGATGAACGGGCAGGAGGTCACGGCAAGTGACCGGGGCAGTCTCTGGATGAACGGGCAGGAGGTCACGGCAAGTGACCGGGGCAGACTCTGGGTAAAGGGTAGGTACGACCTGTGATGGCTGAGCCTCCAGGTAGGCTAGCAGGCAGATGGTAGATGTGTGCTCCCAGGTGAGCAAGCGAGAGTCTCTGGATAAACGGGTGGTCACAGCATGTGACGGCGGAGCCTCCAGGTAGGCCAACAGACAGGCAGCAGATGAGCGCTCCCAGGTGAGCGGGCAGGAGTCTCTGGAATGGCAGGTGGTCACAGCACGTGACGGCGGAGCCTCCAGGTAGGCTAGCAGGCAGGTAGTAGATGTGCGCTCCCAGGAGAGCAGGCAAGCTGGTCCATAGACAGACTGACAGGAGTAGGAAGGCAGACCGTCGGACCTCAGGCTAGCAAGCAGGTAGGAGGAATGTCAGGCAGGAAACAGACAGCAAACTGGCAGGTTTCTGGCAGGTAACTGGCAACGGGACCTGAGGGCTGAAGCAGAGTAGTGAACAGTGCAACAACATTGCTCGGGCACCTCCATTTTGGAGGAGGTGCCTTATATATGGTGAAGTCCTCCGGCCATTGGCCGGGGACTCCTTAGGACGGCGCGCGCGGCCCCTTTAAGAGGGAGGGAGCGCGCGCGCGCCCTAAGCACAGTGGCCGGGAAGGAGCGCGCGCTGCCAGCAGAGCGGGAGGAGGACGCCGGGCTCGGAGCAGAGGGGTGAGGGGAACAGCGTCCCTGCCTAGCAGAGGGCAGGGACGCCGGCGCTACATCCGGGTCCTGAGACCCCTAGTGATCACACAATACAATGGGGCAGAAGTCCTCAGCTTATTCATGAGTTCGTGCAGAGCGTAGGTGTAGATGCTCTGCGCGCTCAAGCAGTATTTTGAGTGATCAGTGGGGGTCTAAAATACTTTAAGGGGGTATTCACTTTTGGGCAACATTTTACTCAAATGAATGTATCTGGGGCTAAAAATCATTTTTGCAATTGGGTTTTATTAAAAATTTTGCACCATTTATCTTTTGGAGCCTCCGTCTATTGCTGGCTGCGGAATGAGTTAACTGATATCCATCAGTGAGCTCACTATTTTATCTTTCTAAGCTCCTCCCAGCTGATTTATGACCACATGTGCAAAAAATAAAGAACCTGTAAAAGCCAAAAGGTGCAACATTTTTATTGAAATCCGATTGCAAAAATTATTTTTATCTCCAACTACGTGCATTTAGGTGAAAAAAAAAAAAAAAACAAGAACTACAGAATATCAAAAATGAATTAAAAAGTTAAGTACACTTGAGTTGTGGAAGATTGTACAGACCGGATACAATTGTAACGGAGAAATAGTCCCAAAGCCGAACTTTTCCATCGCTGGCACAAGCCTAAAGACAATGCTCCTTTTAGATCGTATGATCCACTAATTTGCCTTTTGGACCCTTATTGCAGCCTCCTGACCCTGATGAGCCCCCTCATTATAACCCTGATGAGCCCCCCCGTTATGTTGCTGACTTCTTATTTCTGGGCTCTCCCGGGGGGACGTAACACCGGGAGGCGCCATTCTATTTACCGCGCTGCTAATTTATGTACAAGTTACCAGTTCAGGAGCTTCGTGAGCACACGAGCGGCTCATTAATAATTTTTTGACAGCCGCTTATGCCTGAGACCTACTAATTATATTCTCCCGTATTCTCTACAGATGAAACATGGAAAAAGTTTTCGGTAAAAAAAAAAAAAAATAGCAAATTTCCCATCAGAAGGTTTGCGTCAGAATACTAATTTTTTGCCTGCCGTAAGCCATTCAGTGGTAATTTATTGTGAAATGAATCTGCGGCGTGGGATTTGCTGCACTTATTTATTGAAGAGTCTCGTTTTTTTGGGGAGAAGAAGGAGGAGGAGGCGGCAGTGGGAGATGGGAGATAACTTCCAGACATTTAGAAGGACTGGAGAGCGGGTCGTAATGAGCTGACGGCAAACATTGTTTCCGGAGATTACCGCAATAATGGCGGACGGGAGTATAAATTCTGCACACCTGCGCCAGCGGCTGCAGTGTGTGATATATGTGCGCTGTGCCGGGCACAGCGGAATGAGATAAGGGCGTACCCATGCACCGTCCCGCCCTGGCTTCTCCCACAGCTCTACCAGTTTTAGCCAAACTGATTAAAACTGACGTGAGAAAGCCAAAAGTTGCAACATCTTTGAACAAATCCACACTGCACAGAAGTGTTGCGAAATTTCAAAGCGTTTTACGCCAATTTTTTGGCATAAATGCTTTGATGAATCGGCCCCTTTGTATCTGTCTCTCTACCCCTCTCTCTGGCTGCCCACTGTTGCTCTTTTTTTTTTACACTCTTATTTTCTGTTTCTCTCTGTTTTTCAGAATTTCTCTCTCCCCTCTTTCTTCTTCTCTCTTATTGGCTTTCTACTTATCTCTTTCTCTACTCCACTCTCTGCATCTCTCTTTATCTCTGCCTTCACTTCTTTTCTTTTTGTCTCTTTCTACTCCTATTTCTTTCTTCTCTTTCTTTATCCCTTCTTCCCATCTCTGTTTTTCTCTCTTTATCTCTTTCTAACTTTCCCTTCCCTTCCATTTTTCTTTTCTTTTCTTTTCCCTTCCCTTTCTCTTTTCTTTTTACTTTCCATTTCACTTTTCCTTTTGCATTCCCTTTCTCTTTTCCCTTCCTTTTCGCTTTCTTTTCCCTTTCCTTTCTCTTTCCATTTCTCTTTTCCCTTTTCTTTCCTTTTCTCTTTTCCCTTCCCTTTTCCCTTCTTTTTTCCTTTCTCTGTCTCATTCTATTTCCTTCCCTTTCTCTTTCCCTTGCCTTTGTCTTTTCCCTTTCCATTCTGTTTCTCCTTTCCCTTACCTTTCTCTCTTCCCTTTCTTTTTTTCCATTCCCTTTCTCTTTTCTAATCCCTTTCTATTTTCCCTTTCTCTTTTCCATTTCCCTTTCCCTTTTTCCTTCCCTTTCTCTTCTTCTTTTCCTTTTCTTTTTGAATTTGTCTCTTCTTTTCCCTTCCCTTTCTTTTTTCCCTTCCCTTTCTCTTTTCCTTTATATCTTCCCTTCCCTTTTCCTTTCTCTTTTCCCTTTTATTTTAATTTCTTTTCCCTTCTCTTTCTCTATTCTCTTTTCCCTTCCCTTTCTCTTTTCCCATTTCTTTCTCTTTTCCCTCCCCTTTCTCTCTTCCTTTCTTTTTTCCCTTCCCTTTCTCTTTTCACTTCCCCTTTCCTTTCTCTTTTCCCACACATTTCTCTTTTCCTTTCTTTTTCCCTTCCCTTTCTCTTTTCCCTTTCTCTTTTCCCTTCCCTTTCTCTTCCTGTTTTCCCTTTCTCTTTTCTTTTCCCTTCCCTTTCTCTTTTCCTTTCTCTTTTCCCTTCCCTTTTCCTTTCTATTTTCCCTTCCCTTTTCCTTTCTATTTTCCCTTCACTTTTCCTTTCTCTTTTCGCTTCCCTTTCTCTTTTCCATTCCCTTCTCCCTTCCCTTTCTCTTTTCCTTTCTCTTTTCCCTTCCCTTTCTCTTTTCCCTTCTCTTTTCCCTTTCTCTTTTCCATTTCCCTTTCTCTTTATCCTTCCCTTTCTCTTCTTTTCCCTTTCTCTTTTAATTTGTCTCTTCTTTTCCCTTCCCTTTCTCTTTTCCCTTCCCTTTCTCTTTTCCTTTCTTTTCCCTTTTATTTTCCTTTCTTTTCCCTTGTCTTTCTCTATTCTCTTTTCCCTTCCCTTTCTCTTTTCCCATTTCTTTCTCTTTTCCCTTCCATTTCTACTTTCCTTTCTTTTTTCGCTTCCCTTGCTCTTTTCACTTCTCCTTTCCTTTCTCTTTTCCCACACATTTCTCTTTTCCTTTCTCTTTTCCCTTCCCTTTCTCTTCATCTTTTCCTTTTCTCTTTTCCTTTCTCTTTTCTTTTCCTTTCTCTTTTACCTTCCCTTTTCCTTTCTATTTTCCCTTCCCTTTTCCTTTCTCTTTTCCTTTCTCTTTTCCCTTCTCTTTTCCCTTCTCTTTTCTCTTTTCCCTTCTCTTCCTTTCTCTTTTCCCTTCCCCTTTCCTCTCTCTTTTACCTTCCCTTTTCCTCTCTCTTTTCCCTTCTCTTTCTCTTTTCCCTTTCCCTTCCCTTTCTCTTCTCCCTTCACTTTCTCTTTTCCCTTCCCTTTCTCTTTTCCCTTCCCTTCCCTTTCTCTTTCCCTTTCTCTTCTCCATTCCCTTTCTCTTTTCGCTTTCCCTTTCTCTTCTCCCTTCCCTTTCTCTTCTCCCTTCCCTTTCTCCTTTCCCTTTCTCTTTTCCCTTTCTCTTTTCCCTTTCCCTTCCCTTTCTCTTCTCCCTTCACTTTCTCTTTTCCCTTCCCTTTCTCTTTTCCCTTCCCTTCCCTTTCTCTTTCCCTTTCTCTTCTCCATTCCCTTTCTCTTTTCGCTTTCCCTTTCTCTTCTCCCTTCCCTTTCTCTTCTCCCTTCCCTTTCTCTTCTCCCTTCCCTTTCTCCTTTCCCTTTCTCTTTTCCCTTTCTCTTTTCCCTTTCCCTTCCCTTTCTCTTCTCCCTTCACTTTCTCTTTTCCCTTCCCTTTCTCTTTTCCCTTCCCTTTCTCTTTCCCTTTCTCTTCTCCATTCCCTTTCTCTTTTCGCTTTCCCTTTCTCTTCTCCCTTTCCTTTCTCTTCTCCTTTCCCTTTCTCCTTTCCCTTTCTCTTTTCCCTTTCCCTTTCTATTTTCCCTTTCTCTACTCCCTTTCCCTTTCTCTACTCCCTTCCCTTTCTCTATTCCTTTCTCTTTTCTCTTCCCTTTCCCTTCCCTTTCTCTTTTCCCTTCCCTTTCTCTTTCCCTTTCTCTTCTCCCTTCCCTTTCTCTTTTCCCTTCTCCCTTTACTTTCTCTTCTCCCTTCCCTTTATCTTTTCCCTTTCCCTTCCCTTTCTCTTTCCCTTTCTTTTCTCCCTTCCCTTTCTCTTTTCCCTTTCCCTTTCTCTTTTCCCTTCCCTTTCTCTTTTCCCTTCTCTTTTTCTTCTCCCTTTTCCCTTTCCCTTTCTCTTTCCCTTTCCTTTCTCTTTTCCCTTCCCCTTGCCTCTCTCTTTTACCTTCCCTTTTCCTTTCTCTTTTCCCTTCTCTTTCTCTTTTCCCTTTCCCTTCCCTTTCTCTTCTCCCTTCACTTTCTCTTTTCCCTTCCCTTTCTCTTTTCCCTTCCCTTTCTCTTTCCCTTTCTCTTCTCCATTCCCTTTCTCTTTTCGCTTTCCCTTTCTCTTCTCCCTTCCCTTTCTCTTCTCCCTTCCCTTTCTCCTTTCCCTTTCTCTTTTCCCTTTCTCTTTTCCCTTTCCCTTTCTATTTTCCCTTTCTCTACTCCCTTTCCCTTTCTCTACTCCCTTCCCTTTCTCTTTTCCTTTCTCTTTTCTCTTCCCTTTCCCTTCCCTTTCTCTTTTCCCTTCCCTTTCTCTTTCCCTTTCTCTTCTCCCTTCCCTTTCTCTTTTCCCTTCTCCCTTTACTTTCTCTTCTCCCTTCCCTTTATCTTTTCCCTTTCCCTTCCCTTTCTCTTTCCCTTTCTCTTCTCCCTTCCCTTTCTCTTTTCCCTTTCCCTTTCTCTTTTCCCTTTCCCTTCCCTTTCTCTTTTCCCTTCCCTTTCTCTTTTCCCTTTTCCCTTTCCCTTTCTCTTTTCCCTTTCCCTTTCTCTTTTCCCTTTCCTTTCTCTTTTCCCTTCCCTTTCTCTTCTCCCTTCCCTTTCTCTTTTCCCCTCCCTTTCTCTTTTCCCTTCCCTTTCTCTTTTCCCTTTCTCTTCTCCCTTCCCTTTCTCTTCTCCCTTCCCTTTCTCTTTTCCCCTCCCTTTCTCTTTTCCCTTCCCTTTCTCTTTTCCTTTCCCTTTTCCCTTCCCTTTCTCTTCCTCACCCTCTCTAGTTTCTCTCATTGTCTCTCTTTAGAGCTCTTAGACATAAGTTGCCTGTGATTGATGTTCTCTCGTTACAGATCTGGTGGGCGCTAGAGAGATTTAGTTGCTTTATAATGGGTGAGTGTTATGCCCTTGCTGATGTAGCGTCCAGCAGACAAGTCTCCTCTGTCTCTGCTGACACCGGGTAATTATCAGCCTCTCACACCTGAGCCAAGGTAAATCGGTGTCCTTATCCCAGACTCAGTCTCTGTCCTCGAGTGTTGTGTTACTGAGCGTCGCTGCTGTTCACACACAGTCACAGAGATCCGTGGTCGCCATCTGTATACAACCATGCCAGTGCTGTGAATCAGGGCACACCTGACATTGTACAGCATGGATTATACTCCCGTCACCTTCAGAGCTGCATTAACAATTCTGCCAAGCCACACAACTTCTAAATCTTAGAAGGATCCTTATAATGCACTGAAGTGAATTGATTTATGGCCAGCTGTAAACCTCCCACAATGCACTACAGCAAAATGCACTTATCTCTACATGTAAAATTAGCAAGTTAACAGATTTAAGGTCCAACAGCTGGAAACCAGGACAATTCTGAAATCATACCCCGACAAATCTGATTGCTGCTCCCACTTGACTACAGTCTTGCGTGTAAAAATATCTTATACATCCCAAGGTGCAGCAGGGGGCAGAAGTAGGATGCTAGTTTATCCAGCCTGAGACCTTAAAGTACCTGTCCTTGTAGGTGTTATATCAGAATTAGATGTTATGAGAAATAGCACTTTTTCTGGCCATTATTTGACTGGTACTCTGCCTTTTCACCAGGTTCCCCTAAGCAGGGTCTCTCTAATTTTCAGCTGTCTCTCAGTGAGTCTTTAGACACGAGCTGAGATAATGTCTCCCATACACAGCACACACAGACATAAGGGATTACTGGAGGACATTATATAGAAGTATCACTGAGCAGTGTAGATGTGATTCCAGCAATGGGATAAGATCTAACACTTACTAGGAAGCGCCAGCATGGAGGACGTTATACAGCAGTACTGAGCGATGTAGATGTGATTTCAGCTCTGGGGTGAGATATAACGCTTAATAGGAAGCAGCAGCATGGAGGACATTATACTGAAGCATTACTGAACAGTCTAGATGTGATTCCAGCTCTGGGGTGAGATATAACGCTTACTACGAAGAAGCAGCAAGGAGGACATTACACAGAAGCATCACTGAGCAGTGTAGATGTGATTCCAGCTCTAGGGTAAGATATAACGCTTAATAGGAAGCAGCGGCATGGAGGACATTATACAGAAGCATTACTGAGCAGTGTAGAATGTGATTCCAGCTCTGGGGTGAGATATAACGCTTAATAGGAAGCAGCAGCAAGGAGGACATTATACAGAAGCATTACTGAGCAGTGTAGAATGTGATTCCAGCTCTGGGGTGAGATATAACGCTTAATAGTAAGCAGGAGCATCACTGAGCTGTGTAGATGTGATTCCAGCACTGGGATAAGATATAACACTTACTAGGAAGCAGCAGCATGGAGGACATTATACAGAAGCATTGCTGAGCAGTGTAGATGTGATTCCAGCTCTGGGGTAAGATATAACGCTTACTGTGAAGCAGCAGCAAGGAGGACATTACACAGAAGCATCACTGAGCAGTGTAGATGTGATTCCAGCTCTGGGGTAAGATATAACGCTTACTGTGAAGCACCAGCAAGGAGGACATTACACAGAAGTATCACTGAGCAGTGTAGATGTGATTCCAGCTCTGGGGTAAGATATAACGCTTAATAGGAAACAGCAGCAAGGAGGACATTATACAGAATCATCACTGAGCAGTGTAGATGTGATTCCAGCTCTAGGGTAAGATATAACGCTTAATAGGAAGCAGCGGCATGGAGGACATTATACAGAAGCATTACTGAGCAGTCTAGATGTGATTCCAGCTCTGGGGTAAGATATAACGCTTAATAGGAAGCAGCAGCAAGGAGGACATTATACAGAAGCATCACTGAGCAGTGTAGATGTGATTCCAGCTCTAGGGTAAGATATAACGCTTAATAGGAAGCAGCGGCATGGAGGACATTATACAGAAGTATTACTGAGCAGTCTAGATGTGATTCCAGCTCTGGGGTAAGATATAACGCTTAATAGGAAGCAGCAGCAAGGAGGACATTATACAGAAGCATTACTGAGCAATGTAGAATGTGATTCCAGCTCTGGGGTGAGATATAACGCTTAATAGTAAGCAGGAGCATCACTGAGCTGTGTAGATGTGATTCCAGCACTGGGATAAGATATAACACTTACTAGGAAGCAGCAGCATGGAGGACATTATACAGAAGCATTACTGAGCAGTGTAGGTGTGATTCCAGCTCTGGGGTAAGATATAACGCTTACTGTGAAGCAGCAGCAAAGAGGACATTACACAGAAGCATCACTGAGCAGTGTAGATGTGATTCCAGCTCTGGGGTAAGATATAACGCTTACTGTGAAGCAGCAGCAAGGAGGACATTACACAGAAGCATCACTGAGCAGTGTAGATGTGATTCCAGCTCTGGGGTAAGATATAACGCTTAATAGGAAGCAGCAGCAAGGAGGACATTATACAGAAGCATCACTGAGCAGTCTAGATGTGATTCCAGCTCTAGGGTAAGATATAACGCTTAATAGGAAGCAGCAGCAAGGAGGACATTATACAGAAGCATTACTGAGCAGTGTAGAATGTGATTCCAGCTCTGGGGTGAGATATAACGCTTAATAGTAAGCAGGAGCATCACTGAGCTGTGTAGATATGATTCCAGCACTGGGATAAGATATAACACTTACTAGGAAGCAGCAGCATGGAGGACATTATACAGAAGCATTACTGAGCAATGTAGATGTGATTCCAGCTCTGGGGTAAGATATAACGCTTACTGTGAAGCAGCAGCAAGGAGGACATTACACAGAAGCATCACTGAGCAGTGTAGATGTGATTCCAGCTCTGGGGTAAGATATAACACTTAATAGGAAGCAGCAGCAAGGAGGACATTATACAGAAGCATTACTGAGCAGTCTAGATGTGATTCCTGCTCTGGGGTGAGATATAATGCTTAATAGGAAGCAGCAGCATGGAGGACATTATACAGAAGCATTACTGAGCAGTCTAGATGTGATTCCAGCTCTGGGGTGAGATATAATGCTTACTAGGAAGCAGCAGCATGGAGGACATTATACAGAAGCATTACTGAGCTGTGTAGAATGTGATTCCAGCTCTGGGGTGAGATATAACGCTTACTAGGAAGCAGCAGCAAGGAGGACATTACACAGAAGCATCACTGAGCAGTGTAGATGTGATTCCAGCTCTGGGGTAAGATATAACGCTTAATAGGAAGCGGCAGCATGGAGGACATTATACAGAAGCATTACTGAGCAGTCTAGATGTGATTCCAGCTCTAGGGTGAGATATAACGCTTAATAGTAAGCAGGAGCATCACTGAGCTGTGTAGATGTGATTCCAGCACTGGGATAAGATATAACACTTACTATGAAGCTGCAGCATGGAGGACATTATACTGAAGCATTACTGAGGTGTGTAGCTGTGATTCCAGCTCTGGGGTGAGATATAACGCTTACTAGGAAGCAGGAGCATCACTGAAGTAGTGTAGACGTGATTCTAGCACTGGGATAAGATATAACACTTACTATGAAGCTGCAGCATGGAGGACATTATACAGAAGCATTACTGAGGCGTGTAGCTGTGATTCCAGCTCTGGGTTGAGATATAACGCTTACTAGGAAGCAGGAGCATCACTGAGTAGTGTAAATGTGGTTCCAGCTCAGGGGTGAAATATAACGCCTATCTTTCTATTAGGCGGCTGTAGTATGATCACTGTTCCAGCTCTTAGTCTTTTCTCGAGTACAAGGGATTTTAGGTGTTTAGTGAAGGGGGAGGAGAAGTATATTTCTCTGATGAGATAATAACACGATGCAAGCCTTGGACCATTATAATGCTATGGGCGCAGCGAGGAGACGAGGGAGCAGCGCTCACAACCTCTGCTTTGCTTTTCCGACATTCGAGTCTTGGCCTTGTCAAACCATTTCCACTTCATTTTCCGTTTCTGCAGGAACCTTCGGCTGCGCCTGTAATTATAGCGCTGGATTCTGGGATTAATGTGGAAAGCCGCCTCTCCGCCTTGTCGGGACGCTGCGTTCACCTTAGATCTGCGCGTCCGCCTGATGTTCGCCTGTAATCCTCCAACGTCTTCATTAACCTTCCTCCTCGGATTCTCGGTCTAAGCTTCCCGGGACGGATCCGTCGGCTTTGTTGTTACTTCAGTTCACTCATTACCATTGAATCCCATAAAGGAAAAGTTCTTTTCCCCCCTTTGACGGATGCGCTTTGAGCCGCTGTTTCGCCGTGCGACGCTCCTCCAAGGTCCCGGAGTAATCTATGACTAGTGTAACAAAGACAGAGGGATCTCCTCCGGCTCCGTGACCGCGCCTCGTGGGAACGATACATAAAAAACCGTACCACTGCTTATACCGTCCTCAGGACTCCGCTGTAATTAATAGGACTCTTCATTTTATGGCGCCAGGTGCCATCGCCGGTCGTCCACTCCACCAGGAATTATGTCTGCCACATCCAGAGCTTCTTCATGGAGTTTCCCTTTAAGGTTCTGTCTTCTGACGGGCAGTAGACCAGCGGAGGGGTAACGGGGAGACGCGCGGGGACAGAAATCAACATTATACTTTTTTATACCTTAGTACTAAGCCAGATAATGGTCCTATACAATACTCCCATAATGCAGCAGTTCAGTAACTAATAAAACTGCCATATGAAGCCTAAATGATACAGTGCCCACGTAATGCTCCATAATGCCACCATATAATGCTATAATACCGTTATATACAGACCACATAACACCATTATATGCTGCCCAAATAACAGTCAGTACTATATAATACTGCCATATAGTATCATAAGAATATTTATATATATATATAGCACACATAATACCACCATATAGTGCCTAACAACTAAGTGTATACATATTATAAGAGCCCATATCATATTGAACCTATAGCTCGAATAATACTACAAGAGCCAACATAATACCGCCATATAATAACAGCACTAATGAGATATAGCCAACATAATACCGCCATATGATAACATAGCACTAATGAGATATAGCCAACATAATACCGCCATATATTAACGTAACACTAATGAGATATAGTCAACATAATACCGCCATATAATAACATAGCACTAATGAGATATAGTCAACATAATACCGCCATATGATAACATAGCACTAATGAGATATAGCCAACATAATACCGCCATATAATAACATAGCACTAATGAGATATAGTCAACATAATACCGCCATATAATGACATAGCACTAATGAGATATAGTCAACATAATACCGCCATATAATAATAGCACTAATGAGATATAGTCAACATAATACCGCCATATAATAATAGCACTAATGAGATATAGCCAACATAATACCGCCATATAATCCTACAAAGTCCAGTATAATACTGCCATAAATCCCATAGGAAAACTAAAATACAGTTCAAATAATACCACCATATAGCACTGAAATATCACTACAAGAGCCAGCATAATACCGCCATATAGTCCCAAAGGACTAATGATATATAGCCCATATAATAACACCATATACCACCCAAATAATGCTACAAAGGCCAGTATATTACTGGTATATAATCCCATAGGAAAACTAATATACAGTACAAATAATACCACCATATAGCACTCACATATCACTACTAGAGCCAGCATAATACCGTCATATAGTCCCATAGCACTAACGAGATATAGCCCACATAATAGCACCCAAATATTATTTACTTCAAGAGCCAATGTAATACTGCCATATAATGCCATGAGAAAACTACAATACAGCACACATAATACCACCACGTAGTGCCCAAACAGTACTACCATATAATGCCATAGGACTAATGAGATTTAGCCCACATAATACCACCATATAGCACCCAAATAATGCTAGGAGAGCCAGAATAATACTGCCATAGGCAGAATAAGATACAGTACAAATAATACCGCCATATAGCAAACAAATAATAGTATCCTAATACTCTAAGAGCCGACATAACACCGCCATATTGTGCCATAATGCTGACCTCAATAACCCATATAAACCTCCATGTAGCGCTCAAATAATAGTATCATTGACACTGTATATACCACACTGGTTGGGTATTAGGCAAAGACCTGAACAGGCTGCAGCTTCTACATGTTACTCTGCGGCTCCAACACACAGACTGCTCAGCTTTCCTAGCTGAACCGTGCAGTCTCCATTCAGAAAGAGACCGCGGCTTGTCTCCCTCCCAGCTACAGTTCACATTTTGGCTGGTTGCTCAACAGCCGCACACTCGACTCTGCTCCATCGAGCAGACTGACACCTAGTGACCACAGGTCCTGGTTCTTAGTCAGAGCTAACCAGGTGCGGATTGTACGAGGATGACAAGTGAGAAAAAAAATCACTCGAGTTTTCTGGATGAAACTCTGAGTGATTTTTATACGCTCATGTGAACTGCGCCTAAGGACGACTTGAGTATTTGTGGATCTGCAGGTTAATGATGAAGAAGGGGGAAAGTGGGGTGGGAAACTGTCTGCAAGTGGGCAACAAAGTGGAGATCGGAGGCCTCAGATATTGTCTGCGTGCGGCAGAGATCGAGCACATGAGGTCGGGGGAGGCTGCAGATTTCCCCACACTCTCTGCCTTGTTTCTTCCTCAGTTCCATGCTGAGAGTTGTAGTCTTGCAGGAGCCTCAGCCAGGAGCGAGGAGCCCCTCAGCTGTCATGCACCCGTCAGCGGAGGCACCTAGCGGCCTTGGCTGTGCAGACCGTCGCGCCCCTGCTCGCTGGTGTGTGGACGCGCAGCACATCACAATGAACGGTTTGTGCATTCACCGCCACGAGCTGCCAGTGGGTTTTTTTTTTTTCCATCTGTTTCAAGCAGCAGATTTCTGAGATCTCAACACGGAAAAGATACAGAACATCCCCGGAGTACTGCAGAGCTGAAATCATAAAGGTCATAAATGCCGTGAGAAGGACGAGGGCTATTAAGGTCACATTGGAGGAGATCACGCAGATCAACGGGATCCTCCTCAGATCCCTCAGTCTACTGTAAATGTGGCAGTTATCTTCCTTTGACTATCTGAGCAAGAAGAGCAGCAGTGTAAAGCATGGAGGTCCAGAGCCGAAAACATCTGAGAAAGGAGGTTTATTGTAGACCACAGGATATAACTCAGGATCAGTAATGTAATGTATGTACACAGTGACTGCGCCAGCAGTATAGTGAGTGCAGCTCTGGAGTATAATACAGGAGGTAACTCAGGATCAGTAATGTAATGTATGTACACAGTGACTGCACCAGCAGAATAGTGAGTGCAGCTCTGGAGTATAATACAGGATGTAACTCAGGATCAGTAATGTAATGTATGTACACAGTGACTGCACCAGCAGAATAGTGAGTGCAGCTCTGGAGTATAATACAGGATGTAACTCAGGATCAGTAATGTAATGTATGTACACAGTGACTGCACCAGCAGAATAGTGAGTGCAGCTCTGGAGTATAATACAGGATGTAACTCAGGATCAGTAATGTAATGTATGTACACAGTGACTGCGCCAGCAGTATAGTGAGTGCAGCTCTGGAGTATAATACAGGATGTAACTCAGGATCAGTAATGTAATGTATGTACACAGTGACTGCGCCAGCAGTATAGTGAGTGCAGCTCTGGAGTATAATACAGGATGTAACTCAGGATCAGTAATGTAATGTATGTACACAGTGACTGCGCCAGCAGTATAGTGAGTGCAGCTCTGGAGTATAATACAGGAGGTAACTCAGGATCAGTAATGTAATGTATGTACACAGTGACTGCACCAGCAGAATAGTGAGTGCAGCTCTGGAGTATAATACAGGAGGTAACTCAGGATCAGTAATGTAATGTATGTACACAGTGACTGCACCAGCAGAATAGTGAGTGCAGCTCTGGAGTATAATACAGGATGTAACTCAGGATCAGTAATGTAATGTATGTACACAGTGACTGCGCCAGCAGTATAGTGAGTGCAGCTCTGGAGTATAATACAGGAGGTAACTCAGGATCAGTAATGTAATGTATGTACACAGTGACTGCACCAGCAGAATAGTGAGTGCAGCTCTGGAGTATAATACAGGAGGTAACTCAGGATCAGTAATGTAATGTATGTACACAGTGACTGCACCAGCAGAATAGTGAGTGCAGCTCTGGAGTATAATACAGGATGTAACTCAGGATCAGTAATGTAATGTATGTACACAGTGACTGCACCAGCAGAATAGTGAGTGCAGCTCTGGAGGATAATACAGGATGTAACTCAGGATCAGTAATGTAATGTATGTACACAGTGACTGCGCCAGCAGTATAGTGAGTGCAGCTCTGGAGTATAATACAGGAGGTAACTCAGGATCAGTAATGTAATGTATGTACATAGTGACTGCACCAGCAGAATAGTGAGTGCAGCTCTGGGGAATGACACAGGATGTAGCTCAGGGTAAGTGATGTATGTACACAGTGACTGCCTCTTTATAGATGATAGTTATTTCTATGTTTTACATTGTGTTTAGTTGCTGCATTGTTTTATATGACATCTTTACAGGCCTCTTACTTTATGGCACGCTGTGATGCTGTGATGCCGGATGTCTCCGTTGAATTCACCCCGGAGCGCCGGTCTTAGAACTTTCCTTGAACTCACAGAACAATCACTCTCAGCAGACACCGCCCGAGGCTCAGCGCTCACATCCCCGACTTACTTAGCCAATTAAAAAAAGGCAGAGTTGAAAGGTAGGTCTTTATCCCGGCGTTCCCTGGTGTCTCTGCTCCGCTCGGAGCGCAGCTCTGAATGTTACTGCTACAAATAAAGATTGATGGGTCGCTGACCGCTAGTTCGTGCGGCGTGACAGTGTAACGGCCCCGCTAAGGAGCCGCTCTTACGGCCTGTGTGACAGTAACCGATGCTGAGAGCTCCGGACGCGGATGAAGGATGTCCCGGCTCAGAGTCCATTGGACCCGCGAGTTCATTACGAGCCGTATAAATCAGACTGAAGAGACCAGAAAAGCATGGCGTCCACCTCCAGGCAGCGGTGGTAATAGGAGGACGCCCCACAACCCGCCATCCATCCCTCAGTCTGATGTCACAGGAGCCGGGGCGTCCATCCATCGCCTGGTTACCTCTGCGCTCCCTCAGGGGTTGTACCTATAGGGGTTGCAGAGGTAACATTTATGCTGTAAAGCCTGTAATACCGCTCTGCCACATAATAACACGCCGGCATTATAAACCCGTTATATAAATTACTAACTCGTCTTTATAAACAAGCAGTGCTGTAGTGTAAAGCATGGAGGAAAGACAGTGGCTGAGATTAGTTACTGACCGGTGGGATGCACAGAGACATACTAGTCCCTGGGGAGCACAAAAAAAAGCACCAGTGTCATAAATGCTCTTATGGCAGGTGGGGGGGCGCGTTATATAGTCTGCATTGGGGCCCGGGAGCTTTATTTTACGCCCCCATTAATGGCCTTTACCATTGCATCTCCAGTGGAAGGACATAGAGTATAAGGAGCCTATAGGAAGAAGTAGAGCTGAAGTGCAAAGCATGGAGGAGAGGCGGAGATGGGCCGCGCATCCTCCATTATGTTTAGTCTGCGGGTGATGAATGGCGTTATGCTGATATAAGACGCCTCTGTTTTCCTCCCCGTTCCGGCGTCTCGGGACCCCGAGTAATCAGCGATGCTTCTTCATATTCCAGGAGGGGAATCGAGGTTACGTTACTGAACGCTGGAGCTGCGAGCCGCTGACGGCGGAGAAGTCTTCGGGGCATTGTGCTCCGTGATTGACAGCTCCTGAGCAACCATAACACCCCGCACAGGGTCACGGCGCATAACCAATGAGGCCGCCCTCTCCGGATGCGGGGGGGCGCTAGAGTAATATTCACACTGGTCCAACATTAAAGAACGTGTGTCATAAAGATCCTGACCAAGGAGCTGTTGGAAATCACTATTCTGGATCATTTCCTGTAATTCTGTGACGTCCCTCTGTTATTCCTCCTGGAAATGTATAAAATGGCTGTGACTGTTCCTCTTGTCATAGCGCCACTGACTGGATAGTATCAGAATGTGCAATGACAACAACCTCACCCGGCACCGCTCAGTTATTATTTACATTTCCAGGAGGAATAACAGAGGAACGCCACAATGCAAAACGCTCAAAAAAAATGCTACAAAATTGTTATTTCAAGTATTTTCTAAAACGGACATGACAGGAGAGTTTAGTTTGATGCCCTCTCTCATAATCTTACACTCGAGTTAACTCTTGGCATCCCGGTTTATGAAAATGAAACTAATGGACACAAGAAGGAGCTGACGGTTTGTAGTCCTACATAATAGCACAGGATTATTTGTCATTCAGAGTCTATGGAAAGCTGGGTGGTGTCCTGATCCGGATTTAAAGCCTATTTTAAAACATATACATCAGAGCTGCATTCATAATTCTGCTGGAAACAGTCAGCAAGCTTGTTGTTCGACATAACTATAACAGCTGAGCCCCTGTAATTGCAGGTGGGCATTCTCCCTTATATAAGATGACACCTTCCATAATGGGGCTATGTGCAGAGCATGAACAGGCAGAGAATACTGGGAGATTTCAGCTCTGAAGCTGCACATTCGTGATTGCAGCCATATATACAGGTGGTGAACCCGACAGGAGAGTCTGTAATTTTCTTTTCTTTTTCACATTTTCCTACAGACAGTTAATAAAGCGTTCTTTTTTTTCCTCTTTCTGAGCGCTTAGCTTCTGTCATGAAATGCTAAAAGCAGAAATTAAAGCGCAGCCCCGGCAGCAGAGAATCCACCGGATTACACAGGTTTAGATCATGCAAGAAGAAGCAAAGACTGCATATATAGAGGTGTTATCAGTCATTATACAGGAGAAGGAGGAGGTGAGCTGTGATATCACCTATTGTGAATGGTGGATCCTTTTATCTACTGTATATAGAGGTGTTATCAGCCATTGTACAGGAGAAGGAGTAGGTGAGCTGTGACATCACCTATTGTGAATGGTGGATCCTATGTTATCTACTCTATATAGTGGTGTTATCAGTCACTGTACAGGAGGAGAAGGTGAGCTGTGACACCACCTATTGTGAATGGTGGATCCCGTGTTATCTACTATATATAGAGGAGTTATCAGTCATTGTAGAGGAGGGGTGGAGGTGAGCTGTGACATCATCTATTGTGAATGGTGGATCCTGTGTTATTTACTGTATATAGAGGTGTGTGATGACATAGCTTCTAATCTTAATTAACCAGACTTCTAGATTTGTTAGGCCAAGAGAAATACACTATTGTGTTTGTGTTGACTTTTGAATGTATATGTTTCTTTGGCTGGTCAATAAGGACAGTGACTCAGGGTGAAACAATGATGTTTTTACTATGCTAATTGCATATAGTACTAAGCCAGCTCGTTGTTGATTTACAAGAGCAGGGGGATACAAACTATGTAAATTGATTAAATGCTCAAACAATGAGACCTGAGACCTGCACCTTTCCCGCTGACTTGTGCATGATGAGCTTAGCCACAGATGTAAATATAAAAAGGGTTTCCTATCCTGCTGCAAGCAGAAACAGAGACTCAGAGAGACTTTTCAGGACAGTAGTTTGGTAGCATGGCTCAATCCAGAGGGATGCAGAATTGGATTCTACAGGATTCCGGCCTAAGGGTACACGGCTCTGACTGGAAGGATGCGGATCTGCTTCATTGACCATCAGAGAACCCATGGAGACACTCGGCGAAAGCCAGGTTGGGACAATGAGGTCACCTGGCCCCATGGATATGTTGTTTGGGGTTGCCAGGTGGGACCCTCCGGTCGCCTGGAACCCATGGAGACTTTCGAAGAAGCCAGATTGAAGCCAGCCGGTCATCTGGCTCCATAGAAACTCTCGGAGAAGCCAGGGTGGGACCCTCAGGTCTCCTGGTCTTGTACCTCAATGGACTGTCAGCTTCCTAAGCTTGCCACTACCTCCTCTCTGTGGGTGTCCACCATAAGCAGAGGACCACTGGTTGAGGCAGTTGCCCTGGAAATCCCAAAGTTGCAGCTGTTCTATCCCAGGTGGACGGAGAAGGAAGGGTGAGACTGTGTACTGTTGCACCATCTTGGGTATTTGCTGGGACTGTTCTATGTGTTTATTGTCCGTTTGGTGGTTCAGTAAAGTGTTGCCACGCTGTTTTACCTTCACCCTGTGTTGTCTGAGTAGTATTACGCGCACGGAAGACCCCGGGTCTTCACAAGGTGTTATCATTCATTGTACATGAGGAGGAGGTGAGCTGTGACATCATCTATTGTGAATAGTGGATCCTGTGTTATCAGCTGTATATAGAGGTGTTATCAGTCATTGTACAGGAGGAGGAGGTGAGCTGTGACATCACCTATTGTGAATGCTGGATCCTGTGTTATCTACTGTATATAGAGGTGTTATCAGTCATTGTACAGGAGGAGGAGGTGAGCTGTGACATCACCTATTGTGAATGATGGATCCTATGTTATCTACTATATATAGAGGTGTTATCAGTCATTGTACAGGAGGAGGAGGAGGTGAGCTGTGGCATCACCTATTGTGAATGGTGGATCCTGTGTTATCTACTGTATATAGAAGTGTTATCAGTCATTGTACAGGAGGAAGAGGTGAGCTGTGACATCACCTATTGTGAACTGTGGATCCTGTGTTATCTGCTGTATATAGAGGTGTTATCAGTCATTGTACAGGAGGAGGAGGTGAGCTGTGACATCTCCTATTGTGAATGGTGGATCATGTGTTATCTGCTGTATATAGAGGTGTTATCAGTGATTGTACAGGAGGAGGAGAAGGAGGTCAGCTGTGGCATCACCTATTGTGAATGGTGGATCCTGTGTTATCAGCTGTATATAGAGGTGTTATCAGTCATTGTAGAGGAGGAGGAGGTGAGCTGTGACATCACCTTTTGTGAATGGTGGATCTTGTGTTATCTACTGTATATAGAACTGTTATCAGTCATTTTACAGGAGGAGGAGGTGAGCTGTGACATCACCTATTGTGAATGGTGGATCCTGTGTTATCTACTGAATATAGAGGTGTTATCGGTGATTGTACAGAAGGAGGAGGTGAGCTGTGACATCACCTATTGTGAATGGTGGATCCTGTGTTATCTACCGTATATAGAAGTGTTATCAGACATTGTACAGGAGGGGGAGGAGGTGAGCTGTGACATCACCTATTGTGAATGGTGGATCCTGTGTTATTTACTGTATATAGAGCTGTTATCAGTCATTGTACAGGAGGAGGAGGAGGTGAGCTGTGACATCACCTATTGTGAATGGTGGATCCTATGTTATCTGCTGTATATAGAGGAGTTATCAGTCATTGTACAGGAGGAGGTGAGCTGTGACATCACCTATTGTGAATGGTGGATCCTGTGTTATCTACTGTATATAGAGGAGTTATCAGTCATTGTACAGGAGGAGGAGGAGGTGAGCTGTGATATCACCTATTGTGAATGGTGGATCCTGTGTTATCTACTGTATATAGAGGTGTTATCAGTCATTGTACAGGAGGGGGAGGAGGTGAGCTGTGACCTCACCTATTGTGAATGGTGGATCATGTGTTATTTACTGTATATAGAGGTGTTATCAGTCATTATACAGGAGAAGGAGGAGATGAGCTGTGACATCACCTATTGTGAATGGTGGATCCTGTGTTATCTACTATATATAGAGGTGTTATCAGTCATTGAACAGGAGGAGGAGATGAGCTGTGACATCACCTATTGTGAATGGTGGATCCTGTGTTATCTACTGTATATAGAGGTGTTATCAGTCATTGTACAGGAGGAGGAGGAGGTGAGCTGTGATATCACCTATTGTGAATGGTGGATCCTGTGTTATCTACTGTATATAGAGGTGTTATCAGTCATTGTACAGGAGGAGGAGATGAGCTGTGATATCACCTATTGTGAATGGTGGAGCCTTTTATCTACTGTATACAGAGGTGTTATCAGTCATTGTACAGGAGAAGGAGGAGGTGAGCTGTGACATCACCTATTGTGAATGGTGGATCCTGTGTTATCTACTGTATATAGAGGAGTTATCAGTCATTGTACAGGAGGAGGAGGAGGTGAGCTGTGACATCACCTATTGTGAATGGTGGATCCTGTGTTATCTACTGTATATAGAGGTGTTGTCAGTCATTGTACAGGGGGAGGAGGTGAGCTGTGACATCACCTATTGTGAATGGTGGATCCTGTGTTATCTACTGTATATAGAGGTGTTGTCAGTCATTGTACAGGAGGAGGAGGAGGTGAGCTATGACATCACCTATTGTGAATGGTGGATCCTGTGTTATCTACTGTATATAGAGGTGTTTTCAGACATTGTACAGGGGGAGGAGGTGAGCTGTGACATCACCTATTGTGAATGGTGGATCCTGTGTTAGCTACTGTATATGACGCGCCCCCTGGGCCAGTGTTGTTTGGGGGATACCCGGAGCCGGATCAGATGGGGGTTGTAGTCTCCGAGTGGCGGTGACCCGGTCCGTGCCCAGGGTGTCAAGCTCAGTGTGTGGCAGTCCTACAGATGTTGCTGGATGTTCTTTAGTGTCGACTACGCCACCCGTTGATTTGTGGTCAATACGGCTGCCGCTGCAGCAGGGTCCGCTGAGGCTGGTGGTGTGTGTGCAGCTTCTGGTAGTATAACCCCCAACGGGAGGGGTATAGCCTCAGGGGGTCAGTTGTAGAGGGTGGTGGTTGTGGTGGTGCAGTGAGGATGGTAATAAGACTCAGAGTCGGGCTGTGCAGTTCAGGGTTTTTACTTACTGCTGTTGTGCTGGTCACTCCGGCCTTGAGTGACCGCCCGAGCCGTGCTGCGTCCACCAGGTCCTGGACTCGGTCAACCCCCAGGTAATTCTGGAGCGTGATCCTGAGCTCCCTTTCTGACGTTCCTTTTCTCTGGCCTTCCCCACCAGGGATCCACTTATGTCCGGCTCCCACGGGCCTCTTGTTGGTAAAACCCTTGTCTCTGGGTTCCCTGACCCTATACTCGGTGTGCCTTCGCAGTGGATTTAGTGGGGGGTCGTGGCAGATCCTGCCCACAACCTCCGGTCTCTGGCTGAGGATTAGTGCCCTCC